>NW_028235778.1:0-7500 GCF_977035675.1 Penaeus japonicus | reverse complement strand
ATTGTTAAAGTGTATGAAAATCTGGCATTCTTTTTTTAAATATAACAAAAGATATAACGTGTGCATCGTTCATATGATATTATACAATTATTAAACAATTATCACATCCTGAAGAAAAAGGTATTACAGAAGTTAGCAAATTAAAATGACCTGCGAACTCTAACAATTGACCTGTGGCACACCTCTCCCAGGTCGTGCACTAGCCAGGGTGCCAGTATGAGTGACCTATTGTGACCTAGCATGCAGTCATTTCCTGGTAGATTAGTAGGATGATGATTATAACTAATTATCTTATTTCATGAATATCTGTAGTTTACATTTAATTGATAACTTTATTATAATCATTATGATGTTCATTTGTAAGCTTATGGTTTATAGTAGTAATGAAAGACCTTAGTTATCTAAAAGTTTTTTTTTCTATAGAATTATAGAGTGTTTGGTTTAGATAGCCCGGAACATCCTTAGACTAATGTGTAAAGAATCAATGAAACCATCCATTAATAATCTATATACATCAGTATCTTTATTTTGTAGCTTTATAACATCAGTTAATAGCAATGATTCCTAATTTCCCAGAAACAAAACGAGTGTTTAAGATCCTCTGTTCCTCAAACAACCCAACACGTCATTAACGGAAACAATTACTACCCTTAATTAACTTCCGTTTATAAGTATGTACACACTGACACAGTATTACATTATTGATATCAATTTCATTCCCAGAAGTAAAGTTTAGAGTAAATAGCGTATATAATCACAGAATGATTAGATAGTACAAATACGGAAAAAAAATCGCATTTAGTTATGACTGACACGTTGACCTATGATGCCCTCGATTCACCCTCACTGCCCTCGTCAGGTGCCACGGGGGGGAGGGCAGGAGGTCACAGGGGGGGGGGGGGGACCACCAGGTTCACAGGGGGGGGGGTAGGGGAGAGTCACAGGGGGGTGGGGGGGGGGCGCCAGATAGAGATTTTTTATTATTATTATTTTTTTTTATTCTCCATAGAGATTTTTTTTTATTTTTTTTTTATTCTCCATTTATTGTTTTAATGATGATGGCATTATTTTCTGCATTTCTGTTGGTGCATAGGTTGAGCGTTGGCATAGATACTATTAATTGGTTGATTATCTGTCTATCCGTCTTATCTATCTGAGAAACGGTTGGCATATCGTGACCCGTGACACACTTACCCTAGGTCGTGCCCGAGCGAGGGTGCCAGTGTGGCTGACCTCCTTTGACCTAGCTTATATATATAAAATATATATATATATTTTTTTTTTCTTATATATAGAAAAAATATATGTTTTCGATATATTTAGATATAAAATAGATCTGGGTCTTGTGGATAACTATATATCCACAGTTTCAATCTCCGAGTATGAATTTATTGTATCTTTTTGTTTTGTGAGTAATCATTTTGTTTATGTTAAAAGTTTATTTGATGCCATAGATGGGATATATTTTAATTGTTAATATTATTATTCGTACTATTCACAATCATGATGATTATTAATGTATATTCTTGTTAACTGTTGTAGTTATCTGCGGATCACTCTTATGTAACTACAAACATTAATGGGTAAATGTTGGTATTAGAATACAGACAGAAGACTGCAAATAACTATGATTGACAGGTTGACCTTTGTTGCCCTCGGTTCACCCTCACTGCCCTTGCCAGGTGCCAGGGGGGCGGGGGGGGGGGGGGGGGGGGGGTGGGGGGGGGGGGGGGGGGGCAGGAGAAAGGGTTGCGGGGGTGAGAGTGGGGGGGGGGGGGGGGGGGGGGGGGGGGGGGGGGGGGGGGGGGGGGGCAGGAGTGCACCGCGGCGCCAGATGGCTGCCTTGGTGTTAACATTCCTTTGGCAATGCAATTAGTGTTGATAATCATTGTTCTTCCCCGAGTGTGCATTGTGTGTTGAGGACTTGAAGACGCTAAAGAAATACAATGAGGCCCTACCAAGTATATATCATACAATGCCTTGAGGGTACATTGTTTAAAAATAGCGCGGAAAAAATGCCTGAGGAACATTAGCAAATATACATAAATGCCTTGAGGACATTGCATAAATACGGAAATGCCTTGAGGATATTGCAGAAATACGGAAATGCCTTAAAGACATTGCAAATATACATAAATGCCTTGAGGACATTGCATAAATACGGAAATGCCTTGAGGATATTGCAGAAATACGGAAATGCCTTAAAGATATTGCAGAAATAATACGGAAATGCCTTGAGAGCATTGTAGAAATGGACAAAAATAATATTTCTTCTACATGTATCTACCATATTTACATCTTCGTGAAATATCAATATCAAAGTTGTAGCTAATTTTATATATCATTACATGGATAATTCTATACATATATTCCAGTATATATTACACTTATAATTTAGCACACGACTTCATATTAGAACATAGTTATGAAATATACAAATATGACCTTTCTTTATTTTATTCAGAAAGGTATTCCAAAAACTTCTTACTTTTAATTTCGATATGAAATCAAACTATATTTATCTGACGTATGTCTGTATTTATGTAAGAAGTATACGAGGTAATTTCTTTGTTTTTATTTTTACTTTTTATTATTGTATTCTTCTGTTTGTATACTTTGGATATTAACTTGTAAGCCATGTTCATCCTTCTACTGCACTGTTCATATATTTATATATATATATTGTATATATATATATATATATCTATTTATATATATATCGAATTTTATATTTTATATATATAATTTTATATATATATATATAGATTATATAATATATATTATATATTTATATATAAATTTATGTTGTGTGTGTGTGTGTGTATATATATATATTATGTGTGTTCAGCTTTTTCCAATCACCACTTCTTAAAATCCAAACATAATTACGAAACAATTAGTAATCTCATAATTAGCAATTGCAAATCAGAATGACCTGTGACCTTCAACGAGTGACCTCTGGCACCCTTATCCCATGGCGTGTACTAAGCAGGTGCCACATTACTTGCCCTATTGTGACCTAGTTTTCTAAAATTCGGTTGGTTTTAATATTTTGATGACTGATCGTTAATTGTGTCGTATATGGCTTGATCCATTTTTATTTGTGTTTTGAAATGATTCGGTATTTGAACATAATGCTTTGATGTAATAGCAGTGGTAACATTATGATATCTTTATATAAGTACGTTGCCTGTTCAATATCACATTATGAATCAATTATTTTATAATTTGACAAAATCATAAGATAGAAAGGATTTCACTCTCTCTCCTCCTCCTCTCCTTCTTCTTCCTCTCTCTCTCCATCTCTCTCTCTCTCTCTCTATATATTATATATATATATATATTATATATATATTTTATATATATATATATATATATATTTATATATATATATACATACATACATATATATATATATTATATATATATATATATATATATATATATATATATATTATATATATATATGTGTGTGTGTGTGTGTGTGTTGTGTGTGTGTGTGTGTGGTGTGTGTGTGTGTATAAACATATATATGTATGTATATATATGTATATCTATATATATACATATATATATATGTATATATGTATATATATATATATATATATATATATATATATATATATATATATATATATATATATATATATGTGTGTCTTTAAATTCGAAAAGGCTAAGCCAATTCCCCAAATAAGTGAACAGCCGGTCACCGCAAACAAGTAATTAATTACTTTCCTTCGTTTGATGTGATATTAAATCTTTTTATGCATTACCATACGTTGCATATACAGTATATATATATATATATATATATATATATATATATATATATATTTTATATATATATATATATATTATATATGTATGTATATTTATGTATATATGTATATATGTGTATATATATATAAATATATATATATATATATATATATTATATATATATATATATATATTATATATATATATATATGTATATATATATTTATATATATGTATATATGCATATATTTGTATATATATATATATATATATATATATATATATATATATTATATACATATATATACATTATATATACTACATATAAGTATATATATATATATATATATATATATATATATATATATATATATATGTTTGTGTGTGTATGTGTATGTATATGTATATATATATATATATATATATATATATATATATATATATATATATATATATATATAATATATATATATATATATATTATATATATGTGTGTGTGTGTGTGTATGTGTGTGTGTGTGTATGTATATATGTATGTATATATATACATATATTTATATAAACTGATAATAGCTCGCCTGTGTGAGAGTTAATTCCAGCAGACATTCCCTGACCTTTGACACACCTACCCGAGGCCCTGACCTATTCTGACCGACAATGCAATATTTTTCAACATGGAGGTAATTAACAAATTTGCGATATTTCAGTGTTCTTTGTGATTACACACACTTATTAACTAGATGACTAATTAAGTAAAGTTTGCATGAAAATGGTATATGTATGTTGCATTTTGTGTGATAATGCTATGATATCTTGCATTGTGTCTAAAGTTATATTCATTTTTTTGTATTTTTCTTTCTTGCCACATCTGATTATATAATTTATCTATTCATTGATTAATTTATCACCATCATATACATATAATTAATTCTCATTCACATATCTTATAACATTTTATTCAGTTTTATTTTAAACATAACTATATATGAACATTTTCAATTCCCCAAACTTCTTCAAACTTCCTTCAAAAACTCAAAGACAAATTATAATTTTTAACTCTAATTAACACCTATTATCAAATTCCAATGACCTGTGAATAGTAATTAATTAACGTGACCTTTGACACACCTAACCAGGTCATGCCTACCTAAGGTGCCAAAGGAAGTGACTTACGTTGTAATTAGATTTATGAATGAGACAATTATATATATATATATATATATATATATATATATATATATATATATATATATATATATATATAATATTGTTATTTATTTACTTAATTGCTTAATATTCTCTCAACATTCAGACACGATTTTTTAATTACTCTTTGATTAGAGTGTCTCCTTAATTAATTACCATATAACTACCACAACCTAAATCAACTCTATATGACAACACTTGTAATTAGATCACTTAAATATCAATTTTATTATATATTAATAAGAGTTCCCAGTTCCCCAAAAACTAAAGAGTAATTTAGTACCCAGTTCCTCTCAAACAGTGGTTCTCGAAATTAAGAAAAATTATACGTTTTGGCTCAGTGAGGTAGGAGTTTATGTTATTTCATGTAATATCTTTGTGTCTTTCTTCTGATAGAATTTATTGAATGGAAGAGTGGGAGGGGGGGGGGGGGGGCTGAGTTGCTTATTGTCATTGTTGTTCTTATTATCATTATGATTATTATCATTATTATTATGACTGTTCTGTTTATCATTATTATCATTATCATTATAATTATCCTCATTCTTATTATTACTGTAATTATTATTATCATTATTTTGATTGTTTTATTAATATCATTATCATCATCATTATCATTACGATCATCATAATCAATACCATTATTATTATCATTATTGTTATCGGTTTCATTATCATTATAATCCTCATTATCACTGTTATCATCACAATTGCAATTACTGTCATTATCATTATAATTTAAATCATCATAATCACTATAACTTTAAATAAAAAAATAATAACATTATCATCATTGCTATTATTTATAACAATTTACCAATTCCCATGAACTGTACTTCTACACAAAACACATTTTGAAATATCGTAAAAAAAATCTCAATTTTCATCTAAAAATCTTGAGCACCATCGTGTAAAAAAAAAAAAAAAAAAAAAAAAAAGAGAGGTCAGGGGTCAACGGATCAATCAGCTGTTGGGTCACGTGATTCACTCTTCTCTCAACACCAAAAGGAAGTTTTTTATTTTCTCTATTCGTTTTGGTCACTCTTTGACTTTGAGTGTTTTCTTTGAGAAGTTGATCTTACGTGTTTATGGGTGTTTGTCTGAGTGTCGTGTTAGGTGATATGGTGGTGAGGGAGGGAGGGAGGGAGGGAGGGAGGGGGTGTGTGTAGGGGAGGGTGTGGAAGAGGGAGAGAGGGGGAGGGGGGAGAGGGGGGAGGGAGAGAATGAGAGTGAGATAGGGGGGAGGGGGAGAGGGAGAGGGGGAGGGGGGGGGGGGGGGGGGGGGGGGAGGGGGAGGGGAGAGGGAGGGGGTGGGAGTGGGAGTGGGAGATAGATATAGAGAGAGAGGGAGGGGGAGAGGGAGAGGGAAAAGAGAGAGAGAGATAGAGATAGATAGATAGATAGAGAGAAAGAGAGTGGGAGAGAGTGAGGGAGAAGGAGGAGAGAAAGAGAGGGTGAGGGTAAGGCAAATATATATATTATATATATATATATATATATATATATATATATATATATATATATATATATATACATATATATATGTATATATATATATATACATACATATATATACATATATATACATACATATATATATTATATAATATATATATATATATATATATATATATATATATACACATATATATATTCATATATATATGTATATATATATATATATATATATATATATATATATATATGTATATATATATATATATACATATACATATATATTATATATATATATATTATATATATATATATATATATATATATATATATATACACATATACATATATATAAATATATATATATATATATATATATATATTTACATATATATTTATTTATTTATTTATTTATTTATTTATTCAACTATTTATTTACATGTACATACAGACAGAGAAGTAAAAAAAGACAAAGAGAAAAAAAAACTCAGTAACAACAATCTCAATCCATATCAAATTATCAATCTCTCTATCTCAAAAAAAAACGCACTGACAATCTCACCGGAAGAAAAAAAACGAGAGCGAAGGAAGGACAAAGCGGGAAAAAAAAGTGAAAGTCAATGAAGAACAATATCTCAGAAGAAAAGAAAAGAAAAGTAAAGTCAAGAAATGAAAAAAGGAAAAGAAATGAAAGGAGAGATATTTAATCTACGTTTATTGCTCACCGGAAGGAAGGAATAAGGAGGAGATTGATTGAAAGATGACAGGTGAATGAAAACGATATTTCTTGACCTTTTGGAAACGGTTTTGGAAGAAGAAAAATTGAGAGAGAAAGTCTTTGGGAAATTATACAAATTGGATGGAATTAAATGTTTATGTGAAGTTTTATGTTTTGTTTTTGTTTTTTTTTCTTTTTTCTTTATTATTTGGTATTCATATCGCATATCGAGTTTACATATGTAGGTATAAAAATAAATATATCTTTCTCTTTCTTCGTTTCTTTCTCTCTCTCTCTCTCTCTCTTTCTCTCTTTCTCTCTCTCTTTCTCTCTCTCTCTCTCTCACTCTCTTTTTCTCTTTC
>NW_028235776.1:0-15068 GCF_977035675.1 Penaeus japonicus | reverse complement strand
AGTTAGGTTAGGTTAGGTTTATGGGTTGGGTTTTGATTACGCAAAAAGCCCTTTAAATTTCGCGCCAGAATTCGTTAGTTCCGTATCGACGGTGACGCGCGTTGGGGAGAAAGGGAGGGGGGGGGGTATAACTCAACAACGAAAGGTTTCCGATGGAAATAAGTAGCGAAACTGTACAAAACAGAATGAAAACTACCAGAAAAAATATCGTGTCATGCCTAGAGGTTTGGTTGCGTCTTTATCCAAATTTACCGATTAGTGTACAATAGATGTTCCACAGAGTTGAACTCATCAAAGGCCTATTTTTGCATGACCTCTTCACTGGCTTACTTCCAGTGAGGAATAATAGGTACTGCAACGTCAACACGAGCTAATTAACCATAAAAACCTAAAGGCAAACAAAAAGAGTGAAGAAAGTAAATAGGTAAAATATGTTTGACAGCCAAAGGGGCAGAAATGATCCATTTTCTATCAATATTCAAATCTATAGCGACGACTGATCTCCTTCGCCGACTAATCACCCAATCATCATTCCAATCGTGAATAATCCTTATCTAATTCTTTCCCATTCCCCCGCCCCCGTAACCACAAAAAACATACACAAATTCCATTACATACACTTTTCGTCAGTTCCCTATCCCGGCCACATGTTGAGCATTGTTCTACAAACTTTCACTCCACGAGTCTCGGTTGGAATTTTTCCCCCCTCTCGCCCTCAATCTTGGATAAAAACTCTCAAAGCGTCAGAATTATGGGATTAATAAGGGGGGGGATTTAGCACTTTCACTCAACATGGCTTCCACACGTCACGTCAACAGCACGTTTGGGATTTGGGAAATTAGTTTTTATTTCTATCACTTTTTTTGTTTCTTTTACAGTAGTCGGTATCATATAAAGATTACTTTAAAAAAATGGTAATAATATTTTTTATAACCATAGTATAGGAAAAAAATAGACATGGATCATGAATGTCTTCTCTTTCGCAATCCAATGGCGCGGATTTTAAATTGTGATTTGTGGACATACAGTATCACCTTACCATTTTTATCTAATTTGCGCATTCCTGAATGTACGAGCCTTTTTTTATATGTATATACACTATATATATACCAAGTAATATAATCAAGATAAGTGGACTATGATAGGATTTATCATATAGTGATGATTGGGAGAAAAACAAGTGATTTTTTTACACATTTATTATCATTATCATTGTTTCATTATTATTAATCATAATTATTATCATTATCATATTGATTATCATTGATATCATATCATTTATTATCTTTTCACAATTATCATTGTCATCATTATCATTATCAATATCTTCAATATTCTTGTTATCGTTAGTACACTATGCATTACTATCCTTATCATTACCATCATTATATCATATTATATTTATCATCATCAATTCAGTATTACGATCATGAGCATTATCATTGGTATATCTTTATCGCTGATTATTTAATATATAATTGCTATTTGAGTAACATTATTATCGTTTTTATTATGATTATCATTATTATCTTATAGTTATTACTATGACATCATCATTATCATTTTAATATGGATTATCATTATCACTATTATTATCCATCATGATCCTTATTTTCGCTTATGATCTTTATTATCATTGTGGTCATAATCATCATTATCCATCTCATTATTATCATTATTATTGCTATTGTCATTATCCTTACATTATTATTTCTATTACTATAATTATCCATATTTCCTGATCATAACTACTGTCTTTAATATCATTAACATTATTATCATCATGATTATTATCATTGTTCATTATAATTACTGTTATTATGTTTATCACCAAAACATTACTATAGTTTTAATATGTTATTAATATGTCATTGGTCTTTCTTATCCTCATCATCATCATTGCTATCATTATTAATATCATTATTGTCATTATTGATTCAATCATTATCACTGTTCCTATTTATATTAATTTCTTTCGTTCGTACAATTTATTGGTATTATGATTATCATTTTCATTGTCTTTATTGTTTTGCTATCATCTTATCATTATTTATTCTATTCATCATTAATGCTATTATAATCATCATCCTTATCGTTATCGTATTACTATTGCTATCTTAAACATCTTATTTTCACTATCTTAATCATCATTATTTCATTATCATTTTAGTATCATTATTACTAGCTTCTCATTTATGTTCAATTATCAATCATTAATTATAGATATTAGATATTACGATTTTTGAGAATTTATCATTTTACCCTCGTTATTATTTTCACGAATTATTATATTATTATCACCATCATCACTATTATTCAGATCATTATAATTATCATCAAATATCCATGATCATTATCATTTTTATTTTCATATCATTAGTATTATGCATATTCATTGGTATTGTCCATATTAGTGTCAGTTTTAATTTCATTATTATCAATTATTATCACATCATTTATCATCAGTGTAAGATCATTTTGAATTCTTATTACTATCATCTTTTTTTTTCAATTTACATTATTATCATTATCAATAATGTTATGGATTATCACTTAATATCTCATTTTTAACATTCATCATTATCATAAATACTCTCTTCATGATCAATATCATCATGATCACAAGGATGTTATTATCTTTAACTATTGTTATCATAATAATTATCACTATTATTATCATCATTATTATTAATATAATTATCATTATAATCTTATCAAAATTATAATTTACATCCTTACTATTAAATCACTGATATAACTATCATATATCATATATCACCTTCATTATTTATGCATTGTCTTCCATTTATCAATTTTAATTCATTGTTCTTATTTCCATCCAATACTTTCATCACGTCATTATCCTCAGTGCTATTATAATCATTATGATGGTAATGATGCTGATGATGATGATGGCAATGATGAATCAATTTTCATTCATCATTACTAAAATTTTTAGAATAAACGTTTTTCCCATTATCATTAGTTTATATCAATGAATAGATACATAGATAAATAAATAAATAAATAAATAAAAACATCTAGATTTAGATATTATATTATATATATATATATATATATATGTATCTATATATATAATATATTATAGATATATATATATATATATATATATATATTATATATGTGTGTGTGTGTGTGTGTGTGTGTGTGTGGTGTATATATATATATTATATATTTTTTATATAGCTATATATATATATTTATACATATCTTATATATTATATAATATATATTATATATATATATATATATATATAATATATTATGTACGTATGTATTTATGTATAACTATGTTACACACACACCAACACACACACACACACCTATATATATATCTATATATATATATATATAATATATATATATATATATATATATTTATATCTATACCATATATATATATATATACATATAATTATATGTTATATATCTAATATACATATAATATATTTAATATAAATATATATATATATATATATATATATATATTATATATATAATATATGTAATGTGTGTGTGTGTGTGTGTGTACATATGTATTGCATACACCACAAACACACACACACACACACACACACACAAACACACCCACACCCCCACACACACACACAAACATATATATATATATATATATTATATTTATATATATATATATATATTATTATATATATGTGTGTGGTGTCTGTGTGTGTGCTGTGGTGTGTATATATATATCTATATATATAGATATATATATATTATATATATATATCTCTATGTGTGTGTGGTGTGTGTTGTGTGTGGTGTGTGTGTGTGTGTGAGTGTGTGGGTGTGTGTGTGTGTGTGGGTTAAGTGTCGTGCGTGTATATATATATATATTTATTATTATATTATATATGTATATATATATATATTCGTATCATATATATATCTATATATATATATATATATATTATATTTATTCATTCTTTTATGATGCACATACATATCTTATTTGAAGCTATAACACTGAGGTTTAATATCGCGCTACAATCGTTCATATTTATCAATGTTTGAAATCACCTGTTTGAGCGTGTGTGGTGTGTGTGTGCCTCCATTAAATAACTTCAGGCCTCCTTTACTCTCTTCTCTCTCTCTCACTCTCCTCCATTCTTTCCTTCCTCCTCTCCTTCTCTCACTCATTCATCTTGCCTCCCTTTCCTTTCTGCCTCCCTTCCCTTCCTCTCTCTCTCTCTCTCTCTCTCTCTCTCTCTCTCTCTCTATCTATCTATCTATCTATCTTCTTCCCTCCCTCTATTCTTCCCTCTGTCACTCACTATCGTAGACCTCCCAGCTGATCCCTTCCTCCCTCCCTCCCGTCTCCTCTCTCTCTCCCACTCTTCTCCCAAAATCTCTCACTCACTCATCTTACCTCCCTGCTGCCTCCCTTCCCCTCTCTTTCCTTTCCCCCTTCCCCTTCCCTTCCAGTCCTTCCCTCCCTCCCTCTCTCCCTTCTCCCTCTCTCACTCGCTTATCTTATTTCCCTGCTGCCTCCATTCCATCCCTCCCTCCCTCCCTCCCTCCCCCCTCCCTCCCCTCCCTCCATTCCATCCCTCCCTCCCTCCCTCCCTCCCCCCTCCCTCCCTCCCTTTCGGAATTCATCACGACATCTCCTCCTACACGAATATGTTCTCCAAATAAAAAAAATAATAGAGTGAGGAGAGGAGAGAGAGAGAGAGAGAGAGGAGAGTGCGAGAGATGAGGGAGAGAGAGAAGAGAGAGAGAGAGGAGAGAGAGAGAGAGAGAGAAAGAAGAAAGAATGAGCGAGAGATAGAGAAAGAGAAGAGAGGAGAGAGAGGAGAGAGAGCGAGAGAGAGAGATGGGAGAGAGGAGAGAGGAGAAGACGAGAAGGGAGAGAGAGTGAGAGAGAGGCGAGAGAGAGAGGAGAGAGAGAGAGGAGAGCGAGAGTGGTGTGTGGGTTGTGAGTTGTGTGGAGAGAGAGGAGAGAGAGAGGAGAGAGAGAGCGTGAGAGAGAGATGTGAGGTAGAGAGAGAGGAGAGAGAGAGAGAAGAGAGAGAGGAGAGAGAGAAGAGGAGAGGGAGGAGATAGAGAGAGGAGTGATGAGAGAGAGAGGAGGAGAAGAGAGGAAGAGAGAGAGGATGCTGAGAGAGTGAGAGAGATGGAGAGGAGAGGAGAGAGAGAGAACGAGAAAGAAAGGAAAGAAAGAAAGAGAAGAGAGAGATAAAGAGCGGAGAGGAGAGCGAGAGAGAGGGAGGTGAGAAGGAGAAAGAGAGAGTGATGGAAGAGAGAGAGACGAGAGAGAGGGGGAGAGGAGAGAGAGAGAGAGAGAGGAGAGAGAGAGTGGGAGTGAGAGAGAGAGAGAGAGAGAGAGAGAGAGAGAGTGTGTGTGTGTGTGAGTGTGTGAGTGTGAGAGAGAGAGAGAGAGAGAGAGAGAGAGAGAGAGAGAGAGAGAGAAGTGAGTGAGTGAGTGAGAGCAAGAGGAAGAGAGAGAGTGAGAGAGAGAGAGAGAGGAGGAAGAGGAGAGAGATGGAGAGGATGATAGAGAGAGAGGAGAGAGGTCGGAGAAGGAGAGGGAGAGAAGTAGAGAAGAGGAAGGAGGAGAGAGAGAGAGAGAGAGAGGAGAGAGAGAGATAGGAGATAGAGAGAGAGAGAGTGTGTGTGGTGTGTGTGTGTGTTGTGTGTGTGTGTGTGTGTGAGTGTTGTGTGTGATGTAGCTGTGTGTATGTAGTAGTGCGTTTATATATCTATATATATTATATATATATATATATATAATATATATATATATTATTCGTATATATATATATTGAATATACTATTTATAATATTATATATAAATATTCATTCTTTTCTGTGCATTACATATTATTTGAGCTATTAAACATGAGGTTTCTATCCGCGCTACAATCGGTTCATATCTTATCAATGTTTGAAATCAAACCAGGGTGAGCGTGTGTGCGTGTGTGTGTGCCTCCATTAAATCACTTCATCCTTCCTTTTACTCTCTCTCTCTCTCTCTCACTCTCCTCCATTCCTTTCCTTCCCTCCCTACTCCTTCTCTCACTCCTTCATTCTTGCCTTCCCTTTCCTTCTGCCTCCCCTTCCCGTCCTCTCTCTCTATCTCTCCTCTCTCTCTTTCTCTTTCTCTCTCTCTCTCTATCTATCTATCTATCAAATCTCTTCCCCCCCTCTATTCTCCCTCTGTCACTCACCTTTCTTACCCCCCAGCGGGACCCCCCTTTCCTCTCCCCCCCTTTTCCTTTCCTCTCTCTCTCTCCCATTTTTCCCATTTCTCACTCACTCACTTACCTCCCTGCTCCCTCCCTTCCCCTCTTTTTCCCTTTTCCCCCCTTTCCCCTTCCCCTTTCCATTTCCTTCCCCCCCTCCCTCTCCCCCTTTTCCCCCTCTTTTCATCGTTTTACCCTTTTTCCCTGCTGCCCCCCTTTCATCCCTCCTCCCCCCTCCCCCCAACCCCCCCTTTTCCCTCCCCTTTTTCCTTTCCCTCCCCCCCCCCCCCTTTCCCCCCCCCCCCCCTTTCCCTTTTCCCTTTCCCCTCCCCCCCTTTTTCCGGGAAAATCATCCCCAAACATCTCCTCCATAACACAAAATTAAATGTTCCTCCAAATAAAAAAAAAAAAAGGGGAAAAAGAGGAGAGAGAGAGAAAAGAAAAAGAGAGGAGGGAAAAGAGAAAAGGAGGAGGGGAGAAGAGAAAAGAGATGGGATGGGAAAGAGAGGGGTGAGAGGAGGGGAGAGGGGAAGGGAGGGGGACCCAGAAAAAAAAGAAAAAAAGGGGGAAAGAAAGAGGGAGGGGAGAAGGGGAGGAGGAGAGAGAGAAAAGAGAGAGGAGAGAGGAGAGGAGGAGGGGGATGAGGGGAGGGGGAGAGAGAGAGGAGGGAAAAAGGAGGGGGGGGGGGGGAGAGAGAGAGAGAGAGAGAGAGAGGGAAGAGGGAAAAGAGAGAGAGAGGGGAGGGGAGGAGAGAGGAGGAGAGAGGGGGGTGGGGGGGGTGAGGGAGAGGGGAGGGGAAGAGAGGAGAGAGGATGGGGGAGAGAGAGAGAGAGGGAAGCGTGAGCGGAGAGAGGAGAGGAAAAAGAGAGAGGAGGGAGGGGGGAAGGAGAGAGGAGGAGGGGGGGGGGAGAGAGGAGGAGAAGAGAAAAAAAAGAGAGAGAGAGGGGAAAGGAAAGGGGAGAGAGAGAGGGGTGGGGATAGAGAGAGGAGGGGAGGGGGGGAGAAGGAGAGAGAGAGAGGGGAGGGGAGAGAGAGAAAGAGAGAGAGAGAGGGGTAGAGAGAGAGAGGAGGGGAGAGAGAAAGCAAAAATAGGAAATAAGAAACAGACAAAGAACAAGTTTAAAAAGGGGAAAACCCCACAAACCGCAGAAATTATTAAAGGGTTTCAGTGAGTTTTGGTTTTTAAACTTTAAAAACCATCATTCATTATTCTCAGAAAAAAAGGGGGAAAAAGAAGGAGTTTAAGCAGACGAAAAAGACAGGACATATGAAAAGAAAATAGTAGATAAAAAAAATATATTTTTTTCAAAATAGTTTGCTAATTGATAGTAAAGATATAAGATAGATAGATGGACCGTTTTTTAGATAAAATTTAAAATATTTTTTTTATATTTATATATATATATATATTATATATATATGGTTGATAGATAGTAGATAGATTGGGTAGAAAGATAGGGGCATGCAGAATTTGGGGTAGTAGATAGAAATTTTATAGCAGAAAGCAGACGGTTTAAAAAGATAGATGATAAGATAGATAGATAGTTGCTAGATAGCCCGACTCAGATAGTTAGAAGATGAATAGATGGGTAGACAGACAGGGCAGATAGATAGATAGATTGATAGAGAGAGAGAGGAGGGGTGAGAAAAGAAGGGGGAGAGAGGAGAGGGAGAGAGAGGAAGAGGAAAAAGGGTAAAAGGGGGGGAATGGAGAGAAGGGGAAAAAAATGGGATGATAGGGATGAGGAGGGGGCGAAGGGGGGAGGAGAGAGGACAGGCGGGGTTTAGGGAAAAAGAAAAAGGTGAGAAAGGGGCCGTAGGGGGGAAGGGAGTAGAAGAAAATTGGAAAGAGGCTGGGGGGGAAAAAGGAAAAAAAAAGGGGGAAGAAGGAGGGAAAAAGAAGGAAGAGGAGGGAGAGGGAAAAGGAAGAAGGGGGGGAGAGAGAGGAGGAGGAGGAGAAAAGGGGAAGAGAGAGGGGGAGGAAGAAGGGAAAAGGAGAGGAGGGAAAAGGGGGGGAAAGAGAGGGGGAGGGGAGGAGGGGGGAGAGAGGGGGGTTTAAAAAATGAGGAGAAAAAGGAGGAGGATAGAGATAGAAGAAAGGGGGAGGTAAGAAATAGGGAGGAAAGGGTGGAAAGGGGGGGGGAGGAGATGATGGTGGAAGAGAATGAGAACGGATAATTAAAAGGGGGTAGGAGGGTTTAAAAAGAAAGGAAGAGAGGGGGGAAAGGGGGAAAGGGGGGGGGGGAGGGAAGGGGGGGGGGAGGAGGAGGAGGGGGGGGGGGAGGAGGGAGGAGGGGAGGAGGGGAGGGGGAGGGGGAGGAGGAGGGAGGAGAGGCCCGGGTGGGCATTCCCAAATCTCCAGTCACATCTGCGAAAAAGCGGCCCCTTTGGGGGGTGGGGGTAGGGGGGGGGGGGGGGAAGGGGGGGGGGGGGGATGAAAGTTTGCTGGGGTCTGAACCTGCTTTGTGTGTTGCACGTGTGTTTTTTTGTTTGTGTGTGTGTATTGTGTGTGGGTGTGTGTGTGTGTGTGTGTGGGTGTTGTGTGTGGGCTTGGTTATGTACTTTTTGTGTTTGGGAGTGTTTTTAAAGCCCCCGTGTGTTCCATACTGCACGGGTATGAGTATTCCTTTGGGCGCTCGGGGCACTTGACACACCTATCTTACTGCGATGTGTCCAGGGGAGTCATATGCGTATGATGGCGCCCAGCCACTTCCGTTTAACCGCTTGCGGGGAAACTTTTGTTTTTTTGGGCATTTTTGTGTCGGGATCTAACATGATGGCACTGAATGCATATATGCATACAACCCCATAGATGGACACTCTCTTTATTAACCACCCCCACATAAAACACACCACAACACCCCACAACAAAAAAACCCACACCCCACACAAATATATTTTATATATATACAAATATATGTATAAAAAAAATTTATATATATATTTTAATATATATATATATATATATTATAAAATATATATATATTTTTATATTTTTTTTAAATTTTTTAATAAAACACCACACACCAAAAAACACCCACACACACACACACACACCAAAAAACAAACACACACACACCACCCCCACACCACAATATTTTATATATATTTTATATATATAATATATATATATATATATATATATATATTATTTATTTTATATATATTAGAGAGAGAGAGAAAAGGAGAGGAGAGAAGGAGAGAGATGGGAGAGGGGGGGGGGGGACATAAAACCCAAACTCTCTCAAAACCCCAAAATTTAACACATACGGGAAATTCGTTCCCGATTTTTGGGCCTCCTCTTCCCCGGGTAATCTCCTCGTGGCTCGAGGTCAAGCCCCTTTTTAAAAGGGGAAATTTTGGGTCCCCTACCTGTTGTTTCCTTACTTTTTTTCCTTTTCCTGTTGTCGACACCCCAACCCTTCCCCGGCGCCGATTCTGAAAAATTTTTTTCCCCAAAAGGGTTCTCGTAACTTTTCACACAAAATTTTTCTTTCAAAATTTTTTATATCTTTTTTTTTTTTTTTTTTTTTTTTTTTTTTTGATATATGTACATCGTGGATAAATTACTATGTATTATTTGATTTATTTTTTCCCCGTTTTTTCCCGAGTTTTGTATTTCTGTAACAGATTTCTCCTTTTGTTTTCTTGGGTTTTGAGTTTTTTCATCATAATCATCTTTATTGGGTTTATTTTATCATCATTGTTAGATCATCCTTTTTGCTCAAAATTTTCATTGAAATTCATTATTTTTTTAACCGATTTTGATTATTGTCATTTTCATCATTATTATCATAAAAAAAATTTAAATTTATATCCTCGATTAAAACTTTCTGACTTTGTTAAGAAATTTTTTTTGGGTTAGATAATATAAAGAGAGGAATGATGATAAGTTTTTACCTGCTTTAAGAAATATTTGTAGGTTATTAAAAGGAAAACTCATCCCAGAGTGCGGTGTGCCCGCAGGGCCCCCTTTTTGGATTCCCCCGGCACGTCATTGTGGTTGGGTTTCCTTTTTTTTTTTCCCCCCTTTTTCTTTTCCACAAAAGTTCAGGCGTTTTGAGGATAAACACACCCCAAAACACATTAAAACATGCACAAAAACCACACACACATACACCATACACACCCACACACCCTCAAAACCCCCAGACAACAAAAACACGCCAAAATCACCCCCCCAAACCCACAAACACACACCATACATAATATATATATATAAAATTTTATTTTTTATATATTTATTTATATATATATAATATAACATATAATTTTTTTATTTAAAATTTTAAAATATTATATATTTTATTTTTATTTTTTTATTTACCACCCCACCCAACACCAAAACAAACAACACACACACACACCACCACAATTATATATATATTATATATAAAATTTTTATATTTAAAATTTTATATACAAATTTATTTATAAAATATATATATATTATATTATATGTACTATACATACATATATATATATTTTAAAATTTTATATATTTATATAATATAAAATTATATATATTTAAAACCCACACCACACACAAAAAAAAAACATTAAAATAACACACCCAAAAAATATATACATTTATGTATTTATATTATATTATATAATTTTCCCTTTATTATGGGGTTTTGGTGTGTGTGTGTGTGTATTTATATATTTTATTATAAATATATATATATTTATTTATATACATACATTTCATATATTTATTTTTATATATATTTTTATTTATATGTATGTAACTTTAAAATTTATATATATTTATATTTATTATTTTAAATTTATATATTAAAATATATAATTTAAAATATATTTTTTTATATATATATTTAAAAAGTGTGTGTGTTTTGTGTTATACACAAACCCACACCCCCAAACCACACCCCAAACAAAACACATATTATTTAATATAATATATATATATTTTATTATAATTAAAATATATACATATACTATATTTGGGTTTTTTATATTTTTTTAATTAAAAATATATTTTTATTTATTATTTATATTTTTTTTTTGTATATATATATTTGTGTGTGTATACGTGAGGTGTGTGTGCATTGTGTGTATGTGCCCTGTGTGTGTGTGTTTATCCTCACACGCTGAACTTTTGTGGTAATGGGACACGTTAGTAGCCACCACAATGAAGCGTTGCTCTGTGGAATACCAATAGGGCGGCTGCGGGCGACACCGCACTTCGGATGAGTATTCCTCTTTAACTACAAATTATTTCTTAAAGCTTGTTTGTGGATTCCTCAGAGCACGCTTCATTGGGGTGGGCTACTACAGTGTCTCTTTTTACAAAGTGGTGTGTGGTTTACTCACAACCACTCACACCACACACCATACAAATCAAAATCACATACACACAGAAACACACGTACACTCACACACACACTATCACTAACTTCTTCAATCATATACACGCTCACTAGTCCACACCACACTCACTCACGCGCGCACACAACACACTCACTCACACACACTCTAAACACACTCACACACACACAAATCCTCTCTATACTATACTCAATCACTCTCTCAACACAAAACTTCAAAACATACACGAACATCTGGCCACCCACCACCCATCACACACAACACACAACACCCGGATATATTAAGTGGGCTGGTTTGAGAGATTGTTATAGAGTGATGTTTGTGTTTTATGCATAGATCTAAATAGTGTCGAGTGTTGATATTATGTGTGTGTGTGTTAGAGAGATGTGAGTTTGGTGTTGTAGATAGTGTTGCTGATTTCAGATTTTGTGAGTGATTGTTATAGTTAGCTGTGAGGATTGTTGATTGTTATTGGCTGTGCGTGGAGAGAGTGTGAGTGGAGGGGACTGTCTTCTGTCATGATTAGATGTTTGTATAGTTGTGTGTCATAGTTTTAGTTATTTATTGAGAGAGTGAGATTTGAGATATAGTTTATTTTTTTACACTCACATTCTTTATAGTGTTATAGTGTGATTTTATAGTTGTTTATATTTTGAGAGTGAGTTATTAGTATGAGAGTGAGAGTGTGAGTGATTATAGGTGTGGGTGGGGGTAGATGAGAGGTTGAGATGTATATATAGATTTTGAGTTGAGTCAGAGAGATATATGATTGTGTATTGTGTTAGATATATATGATGTTTTTTGTGTGATAGATTGTCCATCTCTCAATCAGACTCTCACACACACACATCACAATCACTGAGTGAGTTAGATTGGTGTGAGAGATTGATTGTTAGAGATATTTATGATATATATATAGTTTTATGTTATTTTTCTGATTATTAGAGATGTGTGATTGTTTTTTACATTATATATTATATAGTTATATATTATAGAGAGATTAGACATTTATTCACACACTGTAATTTATATTTATATATTGAGAGATATATAGGATAGTATTTATATAGTGAGTGATTAGACTTTTATATATGTTATATTTATATAGGTCTTAGTTTTAGAGTTATATATATATAGAGATTGTTATACATATTTTTATTTATTTTTTGATATACAACACACACAGGACACACAACACACACACTCACTAACACTCACAATACACAACACACACACACACTATAATATATTTTTAATATTTTTATATATATATATGATTTTGTTTATATATACTTACTTATATATATTTATTTTTAGATATATTTTATTATTATATATTTAGATATACCACAATCACATATATTTAGAATATATATATTTATATATATATATTTATATATATATATTTATTATATATTATATACAATATTACTCACATATATATATATATATTATTATATATATATATAACATATTTTTTATATATATACCATATATATACTATATATATATTATATATATATATATCTATATATATTCACACACACACCAGACACACAACACACACACACCACAACACACACACACACACAATTATTATTTATATATATATATATTATATTTATATATAATATCTATGTATTATATTAGCCCATACATCTATATATTATTATATTATATATATATTATTATCTATATATATATATATTTATGTATATATATACATACATATTTTTTATAGATATATATTATATATAATATTTTATATCTAAATTCTTATATACACTTTTTTATTTTTATATAAATATCTATAGTATATTTTTATTTATAATATATAAATATTTATATATAAATATATATATATATTTTTATATATAGAATATAGATATATATTTATATTCTATATATATATATATATATGTTTATATATATATGCATACATACATATACACAAATCACACGCACACACGCACCACCCACCCACCACACCACACACACACACACACACCACACAAACACACACACACATGATACAAATATATATTATATATATATATATATATATATTTGTATATACAATTTTTATACATATATGTATATATATACATATTAAGATTTATATCTATATATATATTATATATATTATATTTATATTATATTTACATATATACATTATATATATTATATATATATATATTATATATATATATATTCATATATATTACATATATGTTTATATATTCATATACATATATATATTAGTATATATTATATATTATATATATATATTTGATATATATATATATTTATACATATATAATATATATTATATATATATATTTATATATTTATATTTATATATTTATATTACAATGTATATATATGATGCATTTTATATACATTTACATATATACATATATGCTGTTTTTAAATTTACATATTATTAGAGAGAGAGAGAGAGAGTGAGAGAGTGAGAGAGAGAGAATGAGAGGAGAGAGAGGAGAAAAGGGAGGAGAGAGAGAGAGAAGAAAGGATAAAGAGAGAGAGAGAGAGAGGAGAAGTGAGAGGAGTATGAGGAGAGGAGAGAGTTGAGAGAGAGAGAGGAGAGGCGAGAGATGAGGAGAGAGAGGAAGGAGAGTGTGGAAAGAGAGCGAGAGATGATAGATTAGATAGGTAAGAGAGAGAGTGAGAATGAGGCTCGGTTGGAAGTTATTTTCCTTAGGTTGAAAGCGAGGGGAGGGGAGGGAGAGAAGGAAGGGGGGGGGGGAGGGAAGTGGAGGGATGCGAGGTAAACGACCTGCAGTGGTGTTTTGGCAAAGTGGCCTTTTCTGTTTGTCTGCGATATAAACATACTGAGGCGGGAAAGGGGGAGTGGTGTGAACGAAAGAGGGGTCCCACGGCGAAAGTAAGATTATGAATGGAATAAGAACGAGGATAAAAGAACCCGTATCATTTCTCTTTTTCCTTCCCCAGAAACTCTGAGGGGGGAGGGGGGCGGTGGGAAGGGAGGGGAGTGTCGTCCACAACCAATTTGAGAGTCAAATCGGCGCGACCGGATCCCGGAGACAGATAGGGGGGGGGGTCCCAAGAGGAAATCAAATGCTTACTTTAATGCCATTTGTGGTCTACCGTTCATAACCCTCTCCCCCGCCTTCTACATCTGGGCGCCTCTAACTCAGAAAGTAGTAGGTGGAAATCTAAGGAGAAGAAGAAAAAGACCAAAGATGATGATAATGAGGGAGATGCAAGGCAGATGCGTTAAGCGACAGAAGCAAGAGGTCTTGCGAACAGCGCCGCGGCGGAGTGGTGGCGCCAATTTCCCTCGGAATCGGCAGGAGGGTGTGGGGCGTCGGCGGGCGGCGGGCGGCTCGCGGAAGGGGGGGGGGGAGGGAAGCGGTGCCCTTGCGGTCACTCCGGGGAGCCTCCCTGTCGAGGCCTGATGGACGGGCGCCGCCTTGATCTGCCGAGGCCTCTTCGCTCACATACACA
>NW_028235775.1:0-7131 GCF_977035675.1 Penaeus japonicus | reverse complement strand
TATAATCCGTTTCATTATCAGAATGGCTCAAACGTGTATTTTAAGCATTTTTGGGGACTAATTTTCAGGGTCGTGGATATTACTGTCATTTTTTTTTAGTGAACCTTTTTTCTCTCAATTTGTAATCCTTTAATATAACGAAAAGCAGCGCATTCTACTATAATCCGTTCATTTTCAGAATGGCCTCAAAGTGTATTTTTTAAGCATTTTTGGCTATTTTCAGGGTCGTGTTATTATTGTCATTTTTTTTTAGTGCCACTTTTTTCTCTCAATTGCTAAATCCTTTTACTATTACGAAAGCAGCGCATCTAACTAAATCTGTTTTTTTATTATCAGAATTGCTGGAAATGTGTATTTTAAAGCATTATTTGCTATTTTCAGGGTCGTGTCATTTTTTTTTAGTGCACCTTTTTTCTCTTCAATGCTAAATCCTTAATATAACGCAAAAGCAGCAGCATTAACATAATCCGTTTCATTGTCAGAATGGCTTCAAAGTGTATAGTATGCATTTTTGGCTATTTTCAGGGTCGTGTTATTACTGTCATTTTTTTTTAGTGCACCTTTTTTCTCTCAATTGCTAAAACCTTTATTAGAACGAAAAGCAGCGCATCTAACTAAATCCGTTTCAATATCAGAATGGTCTCAAACGTGTATTTTAAGCATTTTTGGCTTTTTTAAGTGTCGTGCCTTTTTTTTTGTTTTAGTGCACCTTTTTTCTGTCATTGCTAAATCCTTTAATACAACGAAAGACAGCGCATTTAACTATAATCCGTTTCATTATCAGAATGGCTCAAACGTGTATTTAGCATTTTTTGCTATTTTCAGGGTCATGGTCCTTTTTTTTTTTAGTGCACCTTTTTACTCTCAATTGACTAAATCTTTAATTAACGAAAAAGCAGGAATCTAACTTAATCCCTTTCATTATCAGAAAGTTCAAAACGTGTATTTTAAGCATTTTGGTCTATTTCAGGGTCGTGTCATTTTTTTTTAGTGCACTTTTTCTCCTCAATGCCTAAATCCTTTAATACCAACGAAAGACCAGCGCATTTAACTATAATCGTTTCCTTATCAGAATGGCTCAAAGTGTATTTTAGCATTTTTTGGCTATTTTAGGGTCGTGTTCATTTTTTTTTTTTAGTGCACCTTTTTTCTTTTCAATTGCTAAATCCTTTAATATAGCGAAAGCAGCGCATCTAACTATAATCAGTTTATTATCTGGAATGGCTCAACGTGTAATTTAAGCATTGTTGGCTATTTTAGGGTCGTGCCTTTTTTTTTGTTTTAGTGCACCTTTTTTCTCTCAATTGCTAAATCCATTAATTATAACAAAAAACAGCGCATTTAACTATATCCGTTTAATTATCAAGGAATGGCTCCAACGTGTTTTTTAAGCATTTTTGGCTCATTTTCAGGGAGTGTATATTACTGTCATTTTTTTTTAGTGCACTTTTTTTCTCTCATTGCTAAAACCTTTAATATAACGAAAAGCAGCGCATCTAACTATAATCCGTTTCATTATCAGAATGGTCTAAACGTTGTATTTTAAAGAATTTTGGCTATTTTCAGGGGTGTGGTCATTTTTTTTTTTTAGTGCACCTTTTTTCTCTAAATTGCTAAATCCTTTAATTAACGAAAAGCAGCGCATTCTAAACTATAATCGTTTCATTTCAGAAATGGTCAACGATGTATTTTAAGCATTTTTGGCTATTTTCAGGGTCGTGTATATTACTGTCATCTTTTTTTAGTGCACCTTTTTTCTCTCAATTACTAAATCCTTTAATATAAACGAAAGTTAGCGCATCCTAAACTATAATCCGTTTCTTATCCGAAATGGTGAACGTGTATTTTAAGGATTTTTGGCTATTTTCAGGGTCGTGTCATTTTTTTTTAAGTACACCTTTTTTCTCTCAATTGCTAAATTCTTTAATATAACGAAAAGCAGCGCATCTAACTATAATCCGTCTCAGTATTAGAATGGCTCAAACGTATATTTTAAGCATTTTTGTCTATTTTCAGGGTCGTGTAGATTACTGTCATTTTTTTTTTAGTGCACCTTTTTTCTCTCAATTGCTAAATCCTTTAATATAACGAACGGCGGGCATCTAACTCTAATCCGTTTCATGTAGCAGAATGGCTCAAACGTGTATTTTAGCATTTTTTGGCTTTTTTTAGGGTCGAGTCATTTTTTTAGTACAACATTTTTCTCCTCAATTGCTAAAACCTTTAAAATAACTAAAGCACGGCATCTAATAAAAATCCGTTTCATTAGTCAGAATGGCCAAACGTGTAATTTAAGCATTTTTGGCTATTTTTTTTAGTGCACCTTTTTTTCCTCTCAATTGCTAAATCCATTTAATATAACGAAAAGCAGCGCATTTAACTATAATCGTTTCATTATAAGAATGGCTCAAAAACGTGTATTTTAAGCATTTTTGGCTATGTTCAGGTCCGTGTTAGATTACTGTCATTTATTTTGTTAGTGCACCTTTTTTCTCTCAATTGCCTAATACTTTAATAAAACGAAAAGCAGCGCATCTAACTACAATCCGGTTTCATTATCCAGAATGGCTCAAACGTGTATATTAAGCATTTTATAGGCTATTTTTCAGGGTCGGTCATTTTTTTGTTTATGCAACTATTTTTCTCTCAATTGCTAAATCCTTTATAGAACGAAAAACTGCGCATTTAAATATATCGGTTTCATTATCAGAAATGCTCAAACTGTAATTCAAGCATATTTAGCTATATTCAGGGTCGTGTATATTAACTGTCAATTTTATTAGTGCACCTGTTTTCTCTTAATTGCTAATCCTTTATTATAACGAAAAGCACGCATCTAACTATAATCCGTTTCATTATCATAATGCTAAACGAGTATTTTAAAGCATTATTGGCTATTTTCAGGGTCGTGTAGATAACTGTCATTTTTTTTTTAGTGCACCTTTTTTCTCTCAATTGCTAATCCTTTAATATAACAAAAGCACGCATCAACATAATCCGTTTCCATTAGCCAGAATGCTCAAACGTGTATTTTAAGCATATTTGGCTATTTTCAGGGTCGAGTCATTTTTTTTAGTGCACCTTATTTTCTCTCAATTGCTAAATCCGTGAATATAACGAAAAGCAGAGCGCATCTACTATCATCCGTTTCATTAATCAGCATGGCTCAACACGTGTATTTTAAGCATTTTTGGCTATTTTCAGTCTATCTATACTGTCAATTTTTTTAGTGCACCTTTTTTCTCTCAATTGCTAAATCCTTTAATATAACGAAAAGCAACGCATCTACCTAAAATCCGATACATTATCAGAAAGGCTCAAAACGTGTATTTTAAGCATTTTTGCTATTTTAAGGGCGTTTAATATACGTCTTTTTTTTTTTTCAGTGCACCTTTTTATCTCCATTGCTAAATCCTATTAATAATAACGAAAAGCAACGCATCTAACTATAATCCGGTTTCATATCAGAATGGCTTTAAACGTGTATTTTAAGCATTTTTGCTATTTTCAGTCGTGTCATTTTTTTGTTTAGTACAACTTTTTTCTCATCAATTGCCTAAAATAAATATCCTTTAATATAACGAAGGCTAGCGCATCTAACTATAATCGTTTCATTATCCAGAAATGGCTCAAACGTGTATTTTAAGCATTTTTGGCTATTTTTTTTTATAGTGCACCTTTTTTCTCTCAATTGCCTAAATCCTTTAAAAAACGAAACCGCAGCGCAATTAACTATAATCCGTTTCATTATAAGAATGGCTCAAACGGTATTTTTAAGCAATTTTTTGGCTATTTCCAGGTCGTATATTACTGTCATTTATTTTTTAGTGCAACCATTTTCTCTCAATTGCTAAATTCTTTAATAAAACGAAAAGCAGCTCATCTAACTATAATCCTTTTCATTATCAGAATGGCTCAAACTGTATTTTTAAGCATTTTTGGCTATTTTTCTGGGTCGTGTCCATTTTTTTTGTTTAGTGCAACTTTTTTTCTCTCAATGCAAATCCTTTAATATAACGAAAACAGCGCATTTATATATAAGCCGTTCATTATCAGAATGGCTCGGAAAACGTTATTTTAAGCATTTTTAGGCTATTTTTCAGGGTCGTGTATATGACAGTCATTTTTTTTAGTGCACCGTTTTCTCCTTAATTGCTAAATACTATAATATAACGAAAAGCAGCGCATCTAACTATTATCCGTTTCATATCAGAATGGCTTAAAACGTGTATTATAAGCATTTTTGGGCTATTTTTCAGGGTCGTGTATAGTACTGGTCATTTTTTTTTATAAAGTGCATCCTTTTTCTTCTCAATTGCTAAATCCTTCAATATAACAAAAAGAAGCGCATCTAATAAAATCCGTTTCATTATCAGAATGGCTCAAACCGTGTAGTTTAAAGCATTTTTGGCTATTATCAGGGTCTTGTACATTTCTGCATTTTTTAGTGCACCTTTTCCTCTCATTGCTAAATCCTTTAATATAACGAAAAACGCGCATCTAACTATAATCCGTTATCATTATCAAAATGGCTCAAACGTGTATTTTAAGCATTTTTGGCTATTTAATCAGGTCGTGTAAAATACTGTCATTTTTTTTTTAGTGCACCTTTTTTCTCTCAATTTCTAAATACTTTAAAATAACGCAAAGCACGCATCTAACTATAATCCGTTTTATTATCAGAAATCTACACAAATGTGTATTTTAAGCATTTTTGGCTATTTTTCGGGTCGTGTCAATTTTTTTTTTAGTGACCTTATTTTCTCTCAATGCTAAATCCTTTAGGGGGGGGATATAAAGAAAAGGCAGCACATCTAACTATAATCCGTTTCATTATCAAAGAATGGTCACTCCCCAAACGTGCATTATAAAGCAATTTTGGTATTTTCTTTGTCGTGTATATTACTGTCATTTTCTTTTTTTGTGCACCTTTTTTCTCTCAATTGCTAAATCCTTATTATAACGAAAAGCAGCGCAGCTAACTATAATAACGTTACATTATCAAATGGCGCAAACGTGTATTTTAAGCATTTTTTAGTTCTATTTTCAGGGTCCAAGAAGATACTGGTCATTTTTTTTTTTTAGTGCACCTTTTTTCTCTGAATTGCCTAAAATCCTTTATAAACAAAAAGCACGCATCTAATAATAATCCGTTTATTGGCAGAATGGCTCAAACGTGTATTTTAAGCAATTTTGGCTATTTTCAGGGTCGAGTATAATTAGTGTCATTTTTTTTTTTTAGTGCACCTTTTTTCTCTAAATTGGTAAATCCTTAATAGAACGAAAAGCAGCGCATCTAACTATAATCCGTATTTATTATCAGAATTGCTTAAATGTGTAATTTAAGAATTATTTGCTATTTTCAGGGGCGTGTCATTTTTTTTTTAGGCACCTTTTTTCTCTCCAATAGCTAAATCCTTTAATATAACGAAAAGCAGCGCATCTAACTATAATCCGTTTTCATTATCAGAATGGCTCAACGTGTTATTTAAGCATTTTTGGCTATTTAAGGGTCGTGCGTTTTTTTGTTATTAAGAGTGCACCTTTTTTCTCTTCAATTGCTAAATCCTTTAATACAACGAAAGACAGCGCATTTAACTATAATCCGTTTCATTATCAGAATGGCTCAAACGGGTTTGGGTATTTTAAGCATATTGGCTATTTTCAGGTCCGTGTCATTTTTTTTTTTAGTGCACATTTTCTTTCAATGTTGCTAAAATCCTTTAATATAGCGAAAAGCAAGCGCATCTACTAACTCTAATCCCGTTCATTATCAGAATGGCTCAACGTTTTTTGAGCTATTTTAGGCTATTTTAAGGTCGTGCCTTTTTTTTGTTTTAGCATCCTTTTTTTCCTCAATTGCTAAAACCATTAATATAACAAAAAACAGCGCATTTAACTATAATCCGTTCATATCAAATGGCTCAAACGTGTATTTTAAGCCTCTTTGGCTATTTTCAGGGTCATGTATATTACTGTCACTTTTTTTTATAGTGCAATCATTTTTTTCTCGTCAATTGCTCCAAACCTTTAAATAACGAAAAGAGCGCATCTAACTATAATCCGTTCATTTATCATAATGGCTCAAACGTGTATTTTAAACATTTTGGGCTATTATTCAGGGGTCGTGTCATTTTTTATTTTTAAGTGCCACCCTTTTTTTCACTCTCTAATTGCATAAATCCTTTAATATAACGAAAAGCAGCGCATCCTAACAATAAATCCGTTTCATTATCAGAATGGCTCAAACGGGTAATTTTAAGCATTTGTGGCTCTCTTAGGGTACGTGTATATTACTGTCAGCTTTTTTAGTGCATCCTTTTTTCCTCAATTACTAAATCCTTTTATAAACGAAAAAGCCACGCATCTAACAATAATCCTTTTCATTATCAGAATGGCTGAACGTGGTATTTTAAGGATTTTTGGCTATTTTCAGGGTCGTGTCATTTTTTTTAAGTACACCTTTTTTCTCTCAATTGCTAAATTCTTTAATATAACGACAAGGCGCGCATCTAACTATAACCTCTCAGTATGGAATGGCTCAAACGTAATTTTAAGCATTTTAGTTTATTTTCTATTTTTTGGGCTATTTTAAAGGCGGGCCTTTTTTTTGTTTAGTGCAACCTTTTTCTCTCAATTGCTAAATCCTTTAATATAACGAAAAGCAGCGCATCTAACAATAATCCGTAATATCATTATCAGAATGGCTCCAAACTTTATTTTAAGCATTTAAAAGGCTATTTTCAGGGTCGTGTAGATTACTGTCATTTTTTTGTAGTGCACCTTTTTTCTCTCAATTGCAAATCCTTTAATATAACGAAAAGCAGCGCATCTAACTATAATCCGTTTCATTAGCAGAATGCTCAAACGTGTATTTTAAGCATTTTTTGCTATTTTCAATCTCCAGGGTCGAGTAATTTATTTTAGTGCACCTTTTTTCCTCTGCAATTGCTAATCCTTTAATATAACGAAAAGCAGCGCTTCTAACCATAGGCCCTTTCATTATCAAATGCTCACACGGGTATTTTAAGCATTTTTTGCTATTTTCAGGTCCTGTCATTTTTTTTTTAGTGCACCTTTTTTCTCATCAATTGCTAAAAATATCCCTTTAATATAACGAAAAACAGCGCA
>NW_028235774.1:7500-10000 GCF_977035675.1 Penaeus japonicus | reverse complement strand
TATATATAAATTATAATATATATATATATATATATATATATATATGTATGCATATATATATATATAGATTTATATATATATATCATAATATGTATGTTATTTATATATATATAGATATATATATATATATATATATATAGAAGAAATATATAGAATATATATATATATATTATATACCATATACATCAGCCCACACGGAAAATAGCAAAATTATAAAAACTAAGAAGCGGTAAGTAATACCAAAGCAAAAAATTAAGAAAAAGACCAGAAAGAAAGAGAGAGAAAGGAAACAAACAAGCAAAAACAAAGAAATACAGAATTAAGAAAAAAAAAAGACAAAAAAAAACAGGTTCTGAAGACGCGTGACCGAAGACCAGTTCAAAGTCGCCGGAAGTCGAAGATGGTGACCGAGGGGAAAAGAGGGGGGGGTGGGGCGTGAGGGTGCTAAGGAAGGAAGGGGGGGGGGAGGGAGGACGAAGGAACTAAGGAAGGAAGGGAGGGTGGGAGATGGTGACATTTAAGACACGCGATGAGAAACGAGGGACAGGCAGAGAAGGACAATGAAAGAGAGAGAGAGAGAGAGGGGGGGGGGGGACACAGGAAGAATAAAAGAGGAGAAGAATATTCTGTGCGTGTATGTGTGTGTGCGTGTGTGAGTGTGTGTGTTTAATTGTAAACTTATCGGTTATTTACGAAATATCCACAGCATTTACACTATCATAAATATGATTACTTATGCTAATACTAATACTGCCATATTTTTGATTGTGATTTGATAATGATAATGTGATAAATATGTACACCATTCATCAACAAAACAATGGATTAATAATTAACGATATGATACCAACACAAGAAGAATTAACAATATATATATAATAATCAACAATTTATTTAAAAAAACGCCAAAGAAGATGTGGATGAAATTAATTATAAAGATAATAATGATTGGTTTGAATAAAATGACGATTAAATTTAACAAACAACAACATGAGGTAATGATTTTTTTGATATAATGATAAGGAAGACGAATTTCATAATGATAATGATAACTAGAATAACAATAACATGATAATGAGGATATTTATGATGATATTATATGAATTACTAATGATTATGATGATAATAAAGATATCAATGATGATATTGATAATGATACTAATAAAAGTCATTATAGTTATACCAATAAGGATAGTGATAATAGTAGAGATAATATTGTGGTATTGCTAACATGATAATAATTGAATGATGATAAAATGATGATTATAATGATATTAACAATTATAATAGGGATGAGGAAAATACTAGTAATGATGGGGATAATGATGAAAAATATGATAATGATAACATTCTGATTTCTTCAACCATTCATTTTACCCACCCTCCCCCCTCCCCCCCTCCTCCCTCAATGCCCCTCCCCAATGCCCCTTCCCCCTTTCCCCCTTCTACCTCCCACCCCACCCCACCCCAATCATAACCCCCCACCTATCAACCCCACCCACCATCCCCTCCCCACCCCCCAACCCCTTCCCGGTAGCTCGTCACCACAGATGATTATGTAAATATTGACGTCTGCTTCTTGTTGTAGTTGGCAACACTGTGCAACGACCCTCTCATTCTTCTTCTTCTTCGTTTTTTATTATTATTATTAATTATAGTGTATGTACGTGTCTTACCTCCCAACTCCCCCCTCCCTCTCCCTCCCCAACCCTTTCCCTTTTTCCCTTTTTCTACTCATTTTTCCCTTTTTTGGTGTCGTTGTTCATTATCAAAAGGATTTTTTAAGGGTTATCTTTTTTTTTCTTTTTATTGAATGGGTTATATTTCGTTAAACGATGCATTAGATTAGATTGTTTGTGTGTGTCTTGAGTTGGAGAAGTTAGGAAAATTAGATATAATTTTGTTTGTATAAATGTGTTTAGACACACACACACACATCAACACACACCACACACAACAGCACTACATATGTGATATAGTGATATATTATATATATATAAAAATATATATATATATTATAATATAATAATATGTATATATATATATAATTATTATACATAAATATTCTTTATATATATATATATATATTATATATATATACTATATATTATGTATATATATAAATATATGTATATATATTATAAATATATATACATATATCTAATATAATATATATATATATATATTATCTACAGTATATATATATATATATATAATATATTATATATATATATATATATATATATATATATGTGTGTGGTGTGTTAGCATCTGTGTGTGTGTGTGTTTGTGTGTGTGTGTGTGTGTGTGTGGTGTGTGTGTGTGGTATGTATGTGGTATTGTGTGGGTGTGTATGTGTGTGTGTGTGTGTGTGTGTGTGTGGTGTGTGTGTGTTGTGTGTGTGTGTGTTGTGTGTGAGTGTTGTGATGTGTGTGGAGTGTTGTTGTTGTGTGTGTGTGGTTGGTGTGCTGGTGGTGTGTGTATGTATATATAAATATAT
>NW_028235774.1:0-2500 GCF_977035675.1 Penaeus japonicus | reverse complement strand
ATATATATATATATATATATATATACATATATATGTATATATATACATATATATATACATATACACATATATATAAATATATCAAAAAATGAAATACTAACAATATCAATCGATGTTGCATGCCATTGTCAATATCACATCACCGACAAATAATCAATAGCAATATCATTATGGTTGATTAACCAAGCGTTACATAAGACTAATGTAATATTGCCCGGCTCTCGTTTTTCTTCATTACTTATATCTCTTTTGCACAGTATGTATGGAGATGGAAATGATAGTAACACTAAATATAGTAATAACAATAATGATGATGGTGATGACGGTAACAACAACAACAGTAATATTAATAATAATGATAATTATGATAATGATAACGATAGCAATAACAATAATATTGATAATAATGATATTGACGGTAATCATAACAATTACAATAATGATAACAATACTAGTGATAATGATAGCAATCATAACCATTATGATGATAATAATGACAATAGTGGTAATGGTAATAATTAAAATACTAATAATGATTATGAGGATAAAAATAATAATCCTGAGAACGGTTATGATAATAACGCTCATAATAATGATGATAATGACAGCAGTAATGATATTAATAACATTTATGATAATAATAATAACGATGAAAGTAAAAATTACGACAATGATAGAAATTGTCATAATGATAATAATGAAAATCATAATAATCATGAAAACAATCATAGCCAGAATAATGATTTTTGTTCTAAATTCATTAGAAAAGTTGATATTGTTGTTATCCTTATAATCCTTCTTGCTAATATCAATATAATTACTGTCATTACCATCACAGTAATGATAATGACAGTGATAGTAATAATGATAATGACAATAAGAATGACATAGTTGCACAAGTAGTAGAATTACTACTACTACAACTACTACTAAAACTACTATCACCAATTAGTTGGTGTGATACAACCACTGTCAAACTGTAATGGTTAAGATAACAACTCCTGCTAATGGGTAACCTGTAATGATCAAATTAATATTCAGAGATAGTGATATGGTTATAATGATTGAGTTGATAATACTAACACTATATGCTCACTTGAACACTACTCACTAAATGTCACTAATACCTCACACAAAAATCACACCTCATAAATGAACAAACAACCCTGTTAATAAGACAACATAGTTATTAACATAGTGAACATGGCAGAAAATCCGAAGGCGAAATTAGCCACGGACGGCCCACACGACGCCCCCTTTCATTTTCCATTACTCTCCCAGTCTATAAGCCAAATCAGGTTCTTTCAATTTGTTTGCCCGTCCGCATCCCGCGAGACATGTGATTTGCGAATTGATATATCTTCTCTCTTCTCTTCTCTTCTCCTTCTCTTCTCCTTCTCTTCTCCTTCTCTTCTCTTTTTCTCTTCCCTTCTCTTCTCTTCTCTCCCTCTTTCCTCATTCTTTCTATTTCTCTCTTCTTTCCCTTTTCTCCTCTTATTCTCTTCACGTTCCTCTTCTTTCTCTTCTCTTCTCTCTTTTCTCTTCCTCCCTCTTCTCTTTTCTTTTTTAGTTGCCTCTGTCCCCGCTCTCCATCTGGTCTCTGCCTTTTATCTCCTCTTCTCCTCTCTATCTGAGCCTTTCATCTCTTTTTCCTTCTCTCTTCTCTCCTCTCTCCTCCTCTCTCAGGAAAATCCCAGCGATATTTGACCAAACGAAGAGGTGGAGAAGATGGGGGGGGGGGAGCATAGGTGGGAGCGAGGGGATAAGACCCGGAGGACGGGAGGGAGAGATGAGAGGGGAGAGGGGGAAGAGGGGTCGAGGAGGGGGAAGGGAGAGAGGGATAGAGGAGGGGGGGGGTAGAGGGATGGAGGAGAGGGGAGGGAGAGAGGGTTGGAGGAGGGGGAAGGGAGAGAGGGATGGAGGAGGAGAGGGGAGAGAGGGATGGAGGAGGGGGAAGAAGGATGGAAGAGGGGGAGGGGAGGAGGGGGAAGGGAGAGAGGGATGGAGGAGAGGGAAGGGGGAGAAGGGTGGAGGAGGGAGAAGGGGAAGAGGGGTAGAAGGATGGAGGAGAGGGGGGTGGAGGAGAGGGGGAAGGGGGAGAGGGTTAAGTCGTGCAGGATCTCCTCTCGGCTCTTAAGTCTTCGGTCAAAAGGGAGACACACAGTAAAGACGTCCGAGCGAAGACCGTCTTGAGATAACACCTGCGCTTGCATGGGAGATGGGGGTGAGGGGGGATGGGGAGGAGGAATGGGAGTGGGGAAGGGGGGTCTGGAGGTGGGGAGAGGGAGAGGGGGATTGGAGATTTGGGGGGGGGGTGAGGAGAAGAAGGAGGTGGATAGGGGAAAGAAGAAGGAGGGGGAAGGAAGGAGGTGGATGGAGGAGAGGAGAATTGGGAGGGGGAGGAGGGGGAGAGGAAGGGGAAAAGGGGGGAACTAGAGGGGTGGAGGGGGAGAGGGATTTTTTATGGGTGGGATAGGTTCATTGTCTTCGGAACTTTTTT
>NW_028235773.1:0-2979 GCF_977035675.1 Penaeus japonicus | reverse complement strand
TGTTATATTAAAGGAAAAATCAATTGCGAGAAAAAAAGGTGCAAGAAACAAAACTGGACGATCCTGAAAAAATGCCAAAAATGTCTTAAAATACCGTTAGAGCCATTCGGATAACGAAACGGATTACAGTTCAATGCAATGAATTTTTGCTATATTAAAGAAAAAAATAATTGCGAGAAAAAAGGTCAAGAAAAAAAAATGACGATACTGAACAAATGCAAAAATTGCTTAAAACACACGTTAGAGCCATTCTGATAACAAACGGATATTACAGTTCAATGCACTGATTTTTTGCTATATTAAAGGAAAACTCAATGCGAAGCTAAACAACAAGGTGAGAAAAAAAAAATTGACGATCCTGGAAAAAAAACAAAAATGCTTAAAATACACGTTAGAGCCATTCTGATATGCAAAACGGATTACAGTTCTTCAATGCACTGATTTTAGCTATATTAAAAGAAAAATAAATTGCGAGAAAAACTGTGCTAGAAAAAAAAAATGGCCGCTCTGAAGAAATGCCAAAAATGCTTAAAATACACGTTAGAGCCATTCTGATAACGAAAAGGATTACAGTTCAATGCAACTGATTTTGCTCTATTAAAAGGAAAAATCAATTGCGTGGAAAAAAAGTGGTAAGAAAATAAAATGCGATCCTGAAAAAACTGCAAAAATGTAAAATATACGTTTAGAAGCCTTCTTTATAACGAATCGATTACTGTTCAATGCACTGGATTTTTGCTATATTAAAGGAAAAATCAATTGCGAGAAAAAAAGGTGCAAGCAAAAAAATGACGATCTGAAAATGCCAAAAATGTAAAATACACGTTAGATACATTCTGATATCGAAACGGATTTACAGCTTCAATGCAAGATTTTTGTTATATTAAAGGAAAATTCAATTGCAGAGAAAAAAAGAGTGCAAGAAAAAAACAATGCGATCTGAAAAAATGCCAAAAATGCTTAAAATACACGTTAGAGCCATTCTGATAACGAAACGGATTACAGCTTCAATGCACTGATTTTCTGCTAATATTAAAGGAATAAAAATCAATTGCGTAGAATATATGTTGCAAGAAAAAAAATAACTATCCTGAAAAAAAGCCAAAAATGCTTAAAATACACGTTCGAGCCATTCTGATAACAAAACGGATACAGTTCATGCACTGTTTGTTTATTAAAGGAAAAATCATTTGCGAGGAAAGATAAGGTTGCAAGAAAAAAAGATGATCTGAAAAAAGCCAAACAAATGCTTAAAATACACGTTAGATCCATTCTGATAACGAAACGGATTACAGTCATGACTGAATTTTGTTATATTAAAGAAAAATCTTAAAAAATTGCGAGAAAAAAGGGCAAGAAAAAAAAAAAAAGAAGAACCTGAAAAAAATGCCAACAATGCTTAAAAATAACAAGTTAGAGCCATTCTGATAACGAACGGATTCCAGTTCAATGCACTGATTTTTGTTTAAATTAAAAGGCCAACTCCCACTCGAGAAAAAAGGTGCAAGAAAAAAATTGACGATCTGAGAAAATGCCAAAAATGCTTAAAATACTCGTTTAGAGCCATCTGATAACGGAACGGATTACAGCTTCAATCACTGATTTTTTTTTATATTAAAGGAAAAATTAATTGCGATGAAAAACGTGCAAAAAAAAAAAAATGACGATCCATGAAAAAATGCATATATGGCTTAAAAATCACGTTAGAGCCATTCTGATAAACGAAAACGGATTACAGTTTAATGCACTGATTTTTGCTTATATTAAAGGAAATCAATTGCGAGAAAAAGGATGAAGAAAATTAAAATGACCGATCCTAGAAAAAATTGCCAAAAACTGCTTAAAATAACGTTGAGCATTCTTTATAACGAAACGGATTACAGTTCATGCACTGATTTTGGTTATATTAAAGGAAAAAAATCAATGCGAGAAAAAAAGGGATGCAAGAAAAAAAGATGACGATCCTGAACAAATGCCAAAAATGTAAAAAATACACGTTAGAGTCATTAGATAACGAAACGGATTACACTTCATTGCACTGATTTTTGTCTATATTTAAGGAAAAATCAATTGCGAGAGGAAAAAAAAGGTGCACAGAAAAAAAATTGATCCTGAAAAAAGCCAAAAATGCTTAAAATACACGATTTAGAGCCATTCTTATAACGAGACGGATTACAGTTCAAGACCACTGTTTTTGTTATATTAAAGGAAAAATATTGCGAGAAAAAAAGGTGCAAGAAAAAAAAATGAAAAGATTCCTGAAAAAATGCCTAAAATGCTTAAATACAGTAGAGCCATTCTGATAACGAAACGGATTACAGTTCAACTGCAATGATTTTTTCTTATTAAAGGACAAATCGATTGCGAGAAAAAAAGGTGCAAAAAAAAAAAATGACGATTCTGAAAAAATGCCAAAAATGCTTAAAAGACACGTTTTAGAGCCATTCTGATAAATTGAAACGGATTACAGTTCAGTGCACTGATTTTTGTTTATATTAGGAAAAAACAATTGCGAGAAAACAAAAAACGTGCAAAAAAAAAAAAAATGACGACCTGAAGACAAGCCAAAAATGCTTAAAATAACGTTTAGAAGCCATTCTGAATAACGAAACGGATTAAATTTCCCTGCCCCGATTTTTGTATTTTAAAGGAAAAAAATTGCGAGAAAAAAATAAAAAAAAAAAGACGACCCGAAAAAAAAAAACAAAAAAATAACCCGTTAGACCCTTTCGAAAAACCCAAAACGGAAAAATTTAAAAACCGGTTTTTTTTAAATTTAAAAGGAAAAAAAATTGCGAGAAAAAAGTGCAAAAAAAAAAAAGACGTCCTAAAAAAAACCCAAATGTTTAAAAAACTTAGGCCTTTGATAAAAAAACGGATTACAGTTCAATCAGATTTTTGTTATATTAAAAGGAAAAAAAAATGGAGAAAAAAAGGGGGAAGAAAAAAAATGCGACCGGAAAAAAAAAATGCTTAAAA
>NW_028235772.1:22500-27138 GCF_977035675.1 Penaeus japonicus | reverse complement strand
GGGATGGTGAGATGGGATGGATTTAAGGATGTCGTTTTGTGTTGTTTGTTTATTTGTTTGTTTGGTTGGTTGTTTTTGTGGATGGCTGGTTAGGTCGTTTTTTTTCTTCGTTTGTTTGTTTCTTTGTTTCGTTTCTCTTTTTCATTCTTTCTCTTTTTTTTCGTTTCGTCTCTTTTTTTTTCTCTCTTAAATTCTCTCTCTCTCGCTCTCTCTCTCTCTCTCTCTCTCTCTCTCTCTCTCTCTCTCTCTCTCTCTCTCTCTCTCTCTCTCTCTCTCTCTCTCTCTCATAATCCCTCCTCCTGTGCCAAAGATAAGGGGATAAAAAAAAAAATAAAAAAAATATTCCTCACGTGTATAAGTGTACATAAGTGTGTGTGTGTGTATGCGTGTGTGTGTGCGTATGTGTGTCTATGAGTGATCCCACTGTCCCTATGTGTGTCTGTGTTTGTATTCGCACGCACGTGTGTGTGATAAAGCAGTAAAAGGGGGAGGAAAGCAGGGGACAGAGCAGAGAAAGAAAACGAATAGAAAGAAGCTCGTTGCCTTTTGTTTTTGGAGCGCTCCTCGAGTCGGAAGAGAGTTGCCCGCGAAAATCTCTGGGAAGCGAAAATTCCCTGTTTGTCGTTCCGAAAGTGTTAGCAACATCATCGTTGTTGGTGATTCTTTTATTCTCTTTTTTTTTTGTTGTTGTTGTCTTTATTTTGTCTTTTTTGTTGATGATGGAGATAGAGAGATAGAAAGAGAGAGAGAGAGAGAGAGAGAGAAAGGGAGAGAATGAGAGAGATGAAAAAAATACAGAAAAAAAAGGGAGAGAGAGGAATGAATAATTACAGTATGTGTGTGTGTGTGTGAGCGTGAGTGTGTGTGTGTGTGTGTGTATATATATATCCTATATTATATATATATATACCTATATATATATGTATATATAAATATAATATATATATACATGTATATATATATATATATATATATATATATAGATAGATAGATAGATAGATAGATAGATAGATATATTCCTTTTTTTGTGCGGCTGCGAAAAGATACACCTCGCAGCTAGAAGAGAGAGATTGAAGAGAGAAAAGAAATAGATTCATATAATGCAGTCAATGAAAGCACCCTTCTACGACCTTCAATTTGCACATTAATTCGTAAAGTTGCTTGTTAAGATTAGCAGTCAGATGAGATAGGACCGCTCGCTGAGAGGACGACCCCCGGCACAGAGGAGAGATAGAGAGAGAGAGAGAGATGGAGAGAAGAGAGAGAGAGAGAGAGAGCAGCATAGAGAGAGAGAGAGTGAGATTTGGCGAGAGAGAGAGAGTGTAGTGAGGATGAGAGAGAGAGAGAGAGAGAGAGAGTTAGAGAGAGAGATAAAGAGAGAGGGATCAAGAGAAGACGAGGAGAGAGAGAGAGAGAGGAAGGGGAGAGAGAGAGAGCAAGGGAGGAGAGAGAGAGGAGAGAGAGGCGAGAGAGAGAGAGAGGAGACTCATAAGAGAGAGACGAGAGAGAAAGAGAGAGAGATAGAGTGAGAGATAGAGATGAGACCGAGGAGTAACGAGAGAGAGAGAGAGAGAGAGGAGAGAGAAGGAGGGAGAGAGATGAGAAAAGAGATGAGAGAGAAGAGAGAGAGAAGAGAGGAAGAGAGGAGAGAGAGCACGAGGAGAGAGAGAGAGATAGGAGGAGAGAGAGAGGAGATGGAATGAGAGAGAGAGAAAGACGAAGTGACGCATTAGAGAGAGAGAGAGACGAGATGAAGAGAGATGCATACGATCACCCGAGCAGCCGCACGCCGCCTCCGCAGCAGAGAGAGAGAGAGACGAGAGATAAAGACGGAGAAGACCGCCCCCCGAGAGGGAGAGAGAGAGAGAGCACACGACTGGACGACCCGCCTCGAGCAGACGCTCGCAGAGAGAATCAGAGTAAAGAGGCCGGCCTCCGATGTAGACGCTCCACAGACGAGCCGAAGCCCTGTCTAGATTATTCAGGCGGCTATAGATATCGGTAAACATGCGAATACACAGAAGAGAGAGAGAGAAAAAAAAAACAAAAAAAACAGATGAATATATATAAAAGAAATTATATATATATTATATATATATATATATATTTATATATATATATATACTTACTATATATATACTCCTACTATAGAATATGGAAATAGATTTAAAAAAAAAATGAATATGTACACTTAACACGAAATAGATAGACAGATAAGATACGAGAGAGAGAGAAAGAGAAACAGATTCAACAAGATATATATATATATATACTCACTCCTATATATATATATATATATATATATATATCCCCCCCCAAATATATATATACTATCCCGTATATATATAGTATCATATAATACACCCTCCCTATTATATATATACAATTATATAGCAATCATATATACATATATATATATATACTATATATTTAATATACTACCTACCTCTCTACCACAACATAAACATGGACACGGACAAACACATGCATAACCAAACAGATAAACAAACAAACAAAAAGGCGCCAGCCAGAAATAAAAGAAAAACGAAAGAAACCAAAAAAAGGAAAAAAAGAAAACATTTTCACAAGACAACAAGAACAATATAATCAACAGACAAGTAACACAGGCTGGGGGCCTCTGGTCTTGTGTGTGACCGTAACACGATAGCGTTATGGTCCACTCGTCCTGTGTTAGCATTGGATGGTCTTCGGCCTCTCCAGATGGCTTGGATGGGCTGGTTTTTATGGTGGCCGTATTCTCGTGTGTGTTTTTTTTTTTCGTTTTTTTTTGTTTTTTTTTTTCGTTTTTTTTTCGTTTTTTTTTTTTTTGAGGGTTTGTTTCGATCTTTTTTTGTTGGTTTTGGTTTTGTTTGTTTGTTTGTGTTTGTTTGTTTGTTTTAACAATTTCTACCGTGCTTCCTCTTCCCCCCCATCCGGTCTACCTCTACCCCCTCTCCCTATATCTACCCTCCCTCCCTCCCCCCATCTTTCATATCTATCTTTCCCCCCAGCAACTCTCTTCCAACCCCTTCTCCTCCTCACCCCCCACCCATCCCCCCCTTCTCTTCCCCCTCTACCTCCCCTCCACCCCCCCTAAACCTCCCCACATCCCCCACCGACACTCACTTCTCTCTCTCTCTCTCTCTCTCTCTCTCTCTCTCTCTCTCTCTCTCTCTCTCTCTCTCTCTCTCTCTCTCCCTCTCTTCTCTCTCCTATCTCTCCTCTCTCACTCTCTTTCCCCTACACCACCCCCACCTCCCCCACCTTCTCTATCCACTTTACATTCTCCCCACTCCCCCCACACCCGGACTTCCCCGACCTTCTCTCTCTCTCTCTCCCCCCCCCTCACCTCCCCACCTCCCCCCCTCTCTCTCTCTCCACCTCCCCCCCCCATCCCCCAACCCCCCCTAGGCCCCTCCACGATCCAAGCAGCCATGGTACCCAAGAGACCACGGGGGAAAATCGAGTCACATTGTCGCCTGCTGGACAAGGGTCACCGCTGTTTGTGGCTGGGGGGGGGGGGGGGGGGGGGGACGCCGGACCGGAGGCTGATGAAAAGAGGGGAGAGAGAGAGCTAGAGAAAGAGAGAGAGAGAGATAGGGATGAGGAGGAATGGGGAAGGGGAGAGAGAGAGAGGGAGGGATGAAGAGTGGAGAGAGAGGAGACGAATGAGGAAGGGGAGAGAGAGAGAGAGAGAGAGAGAGAGAGAGAGAGAGAGAGAGAGAGAGAGAGAGAGAGAGAGAGAGAGAGAGAGAGAGAGAGAGACGACGATGAGAGAGATCGACCCGGAGAGATGATGATGGAGAGAGAGAGAGAGAGAGAGAGAGTGAGTGAGAGAGAGAGGGAGAGATATAGGAATGAAGAGGAATGGGGAAGAGGAAAGAGAGGAGAGAGAGAGGAGAGAGAGAGAGGGAGGGATGAAGAGGGGAGAGAGAGGAGAGGAATGGGGAAGGGGAGAGAGAGGGGAGGGATGAAGAAGGGAGAGAGAGGGGAAGGAGAGTAGTGGAGGGAGAGAGGTGGGAAGAAGAGGGGAGAGAGAGAAGAGGGAAAAGGAAGAGAAAGAGGGGGGAGAGAAAGGGAGAGAGAGGGTGAAAGAGAAGGAATAGGAGGGGCAAGTGGAGGGAAGAGGAGGAGAGAGAGAAAGGACGGATGTGGAAAAGGAATGAAAAAAAGAAGGAAAGAGACAAAGAAAAAAAATAAAGAAGAAATGAAAAAAAAAAATCAATAGAGAGAAATGAAGAAAAAAAAAAACAACGAAAAAAAAAACAATACAACTAACATAAAAAAAAATAATTAAAAAAAACGCGACACAGATCGAGTAAGACATCGAAGGATAAAATAAAGAAAGAGAGAGAAAAAAAACAGAAGAGGAGAAAGAGAAAGAAAGAGGGAAAGACACACACACAGATGGCGAATCAATGAGAAAAGGAAACAGGGGGAGAAGAGATAGAAATGAAACAATAACAAAGTACAAATGATCTTTCTGTTTACAAAGAAACGAGGAGAAGAAGAAAAAGAAGAAGAGGAGGAGCAGGAGGAGGAGGAGAAAGAGGATAATGAGGAAGTGGAAGAGGACGATGTGGAGGAGGAGGAGGAGGTGGATGAGTAGGAAGAGAAAGGAGTGGAGGAAGAGGAGGA
>NW_028235772.1:0-12500 GCF_977035675.1 Penaeus japonicus | reverse complement strand
GAGAGAGGTTGAAGAGAGAGAGAGAGAGAGAGAGAGAGAGAGAGAGAGAGAGAGAGAAAGAGAGAGAGAGGGGGGGAGGGGGGATAGATAGATAAATAGATAGATAGATAGATAGATAGAGAGAGAGAGAGAGAGAGAGAGAGAGAGAGAGACACTTATTACACAAACATTCCCACGCAAAAACACTAACACACACTCACACAAAACCAAACAAACACACCCACACACACAAACATACAAACACACCCACACACCCAGAACAAAAACACACAAACACACACACACACACACATCCCCCACGCAAACACACTGACACAAACAAGCATATACCCACCCATCACACCTCATCTAGCGTGACAGCCCTCGTATATCCATGCGTTCGGAAACATTAACCATCTGTGACACCAGCTGGCAGGAGACAGATCAACCTGGTGGCACGTGTTGGGAAGCGAAGAAGGTTGAGGGGATATTTAAGTGTGAAAGGTGCTTCACACTTGCGGGAAAGGGAGGGGTCAGGATATATGCAAGAGGAGTGCAGTTGCACAAGAGGGATTTTAGGGAGGGTGGGTGGGTGATTGGAAGGGGGGGGTTGGGTTGGTTGATGGGTGGGAGAGGGAGGGTATGGGAGGTGTGGGTAGGTGGTCAAGGGGATGGTGTGGGAGTGTAAGAGGGTGGGAGGGAAAGAGGGAGATGAAGAGAGATGGGAGAGGAATTTGGAATAAGTTATAAGAGTGGTAGGACGAGAGAAATGAGAGAGAGAGACGAGAGAAATGAGAGAGAGATGAGAGAAGAGAAGAGAGAGATGAGAGAAGTGAGAGCGATAGACAGAGCAGGGACAGGGACAGTACAAAGACAGACCGAAGGAGACGGTGGTTCGGTGAACAGATATATTGTATATATTATATATATATATATATATCACTAATATATATAATGTATTATATTATATATATAGTATTATTAATATATATATGATGTGTGTGTGTGTATATTATATATCGATATACATATATATATATATATATATATATATATATATATAAATATATATATATTTATATATATATATATTTAATATATATATATACACTTGAACTTGCGTGTATTTGTTGCGGATGTGGATGTATGGTTAGAAAATTGAAACCGTATTAGTAAATGTGCACATTAATTGTGTGTATGTGTATGTTTTCTATGTGTGTATATGTACATGTATATGTTTACAGTAAGAGATGAATAGCCTTCACATTGTGTCTATATCTTAAACTTAACAATCATGATGATAATAGGAACGATAGGACAATGATAAGAATAATGATAATGATAAGGATAATAGTAATAATGATGATGATAACAATGATTAAGATAACATTGACAATAAAAATGATGACAGAAATTATCATAATGATAATAATTATAATAACAATAATGGTAATAATAATGTTTATGATAATAAGATCAATGGTAATGATGATAATAATAGCAATAAGAGTGATGATGATAAGGAAGAAAACAATAATGATGATAATATTGATGAAAAAAGATAATAATGATAATGATAATAATGATAATGATATTAATAAGAACGTTAATAATGATAATAATATTAATAAGAACGTTAATAATGATAATGATAAAAATGATAATAATAATGTAAAAATTTGACCAAATGATAATAAAAATGACAATAATAATAGGATTAAAAATCACATGAGAAAAAAACGAGAAAGGGGAAAATATGGATTGGTCACTATTGGCAAACCACCAGAACAATCAAATATACAAAAAAATGTAATTAATTCAAGGAGACACCGAACGCCCCACGAAGTGTATTGTTTACAAAGGATTTAAAAAATCTCAGCTTCCTGTTATTTCAGGAATCATATGTTATACATACATACATATATTATATATATATATACTATATATATAATATATATATATCATAAATATATATTATAAAATTAAACCTACATTATATATATAATATATAAAAATATATATCATCTATAATATATAATTATATATATTACACAACATACATAAATATATATATATATATATATATATATATATATATCGATAAAATATATATATATATATTACACACACAAACACACCACACACATACACATACCACACACACACACACACACACACACACACACACACACACACACACACACACACACATATATATAATATATAAATAAATTATTATAAATATATATAAATTAACTATAATAATAAATATATATATATATATATATATAATATGTATATAACTATCAATATATCTAACTATATATATATATATATGATATATAGATATATGTAGTATGTATTTATGTATGTATGTATATATGATTTATCAAAATATATATTTATATATATATATTATATATACATATTTTATATATTATATATATATATATATATATCTATATAATAAATTTTTTTTTATTTTTATTTTTTATTTTTATATTATTCATTATTATATTTATTTAAAAATTATTTATTTATATATATATATATATATGTACATATATACATATACATATATCTATCTTCTCTCTCTCTTCTCTCTCTCCTCTCTTTATCTGCTCTCTCTTCTCTCTCTCTCTCTCTCTCTCTATATAATAATATATATATATATATATTATATATATATATATATTATATATATATAATATACATACATACATATACGTACATTACGTATATGAATATCTGAGCATACGAGCATGTTTTCCACTCTTATTTCTCCACCTGTTTCCATCTCATTTTTATTCCTTTTCAACCTCACAGATACCCATAAAAGGCTCTTCCTCACAACTCCATCTACACCGTCTTTCCGAAAGCTCTGTTATATAAAAAAAAAAAAAAAAAAAAAAAAAAATGGAGAGAACGCAGCGCCCTTTTCAACATGGATTGGAAACGTGGTCCATTTCCATCAATTCTGTGCTGTGGAGAACAAGAGGGGGAGGGGGGAGGGGGAGTGTTAGGGAGGGAGTGTTAGGGGGATGGGGAGTGATTGGGGGGATATTTTGGGGGGAGTTTGTTTGTTTGATTGTTTTCATCGTTTTGTTTGTCTGTCTGTTTCTCTCTTTCTCTCTCTCTCTCTCTCTCTCTCTCTCTCTCTCTCTCTCTCTCTCTCTCTCTCTCTCTCTCTCTCTCTCTCTCTGTTTATGTGCACTGCAGACAATATCGACGGTCTGCAATGAACTAGGATTGATTATTTCAATAGATAGACAAGGATATATGTCACAATTGTTAAAAAGATCGAGATAAGCAGTTCAACAGAAATAGTGATAGTATAGCTTAGGTTGTATCATTTCGATATCTTGGAGTAAATATCCCACATACGGCCGAAAGATGTTGAGGTGATCATCAAAAAGTAAGAGAAGACTAGCTGCTACGAGCAGTTAGCTGCGCAATAATGTAACTTCGGGGGCAAACATACGAATTGTTATCATGATGTTTACAGCTTACATTAGTCCCCTCATTGATTATGCTGCACACTGCTCTAATAACACAGCCAACCCGAACAATTAGAAGGCTAGAAGCTAATGCAAAATGTGGCAATGAGGATAATCTAGGGATGGTACCAAATACTACTAAGGGACTTGGACATGAGAAAGAACTCGGATTGCCAAGCATTTACTGACAGGATCACAGAAATCACACAATGACAGCAATAAAATTATTAAAAGATCGTTTCAGCTGATATATAGCCAGAATCTTTGTTAAATGCCTTTCCACGGGGCGCCACCAGATCTGCTTGGGTCAAGAAAACATGCTCATCAGAGCTTCGAAACCATGCTATGATAGAGTTCTGCAATGCATCCCTCAAAAACATTTTCTGTCCGCCCATGGGAGGCTAAAGCACTTCGACATCATCAAAGCAAGTTTGTCCCTCAAAAAAACAAATGGAAAACAACGCGCACATGACAAAAGCTAAATTAAGAAAGGACCTTTCTGAAGCAAATTCACGAGATTAAGCCAAGAGTATGAGATAAAACAGCTTATCTTCATGATGGGTCGTGTAATTCCAGACACAGGTTCAGCCGCATGCGCTGCTAATCGTATGGCGATGCCACTGGAAGGGATTAGCGGATGTTGGTTTCAGACTCAAAACAACTGGGGCGTCCATCCTGCAGGCAGAACTGTTATTTGGAGAGATAGGGCTTTACTTGTTGCTCTTAAGATTAGCCGATTCGCAGGGGGATAGTACTCTCCTCATTACAGACTCCTCTCCTCCACTTCATGCTCTAAAAACTCATACAGAAATGATAACAACCAGGACTCGTGTCAACAGCCTGAGGCCATAGGTTGAACAGATTGTTTTGAAGGATGTAACCACTAATAATAAAATATTGGTGGGGTACCATCACAAATAAATCTAGAGTTACACGATATGGTGATGCTCTATCTAGGATCATACAGTCATATGGATACTATTTGAGTATGACATTGGTGTTGTAATCAACTGAGCATGTACGTAAGATCATAAAGAGAAAAAAGCTCTCCCACTCAGGCTGAAAACTGAGAGGAAATGCTGAGCAAGGACACAAAGCAGATCAATAATTCACCATTAATGTAAGATTTTCATTGTCAAGACAAAGCATATCTACGGCAGTACAAACAGAGTTACGAGACAGCTTGATTCTATGTAGTGACCGCAAGGTTACGGCTTGGCTACAAATATTACTGGGAGTATAGTGTTTCAAACAATGCTGGGGGGACTGAATGCAAGTTGTGCAAGTCAGCCCTATTCACACACCTTGACCACTATGTAATGATATGTCCTCTCAATTGAAGAATTTCGTGAAAGGAAATTTGAAACGTTAAAAACATTGTACAGTATTGCAACATCCTTTATAGAGGACGGCTTTTTATCAGATATATTACGTTAAACACAAAGACTTTGCCTGTAATAGATAAAAATTGCAGGCCTCTCTAGAGTGATATACATGCACTTACTATGTCTTATGTATAGCTTTGCCCTAGATCCTATTGATTGGACAGGGTCACAGTAATATCTGGTGTTTACCAACAATGTATGTCTCAGAAACTAATATGAACTGTACAAATCATTTAGGCATAGTTCCTATGCCTATTCATGTGTATACAATGTATATAGTATGAATAAACATATCAAAATCAAAATCAAATCTCTCTGTCTCTCTCTCTCTCTCTCTCTCTCTCTCTCTCTCTCTTTCTCTCTCTCTCTATCCCTCTCTCTCTTCCTCTGTCTATATATCAATCTATCTGTCTATCTATCCATATATGTATATACATACACATGTATGTATATATATATATATATATATATATATATATATATATATATATATATATATATATATATATATATATATCCATCTAACACCTAAATCTATGTTCCCGCTCAGATAGTTTTGTTGTTTGTTGTGGTCATTTTTTGTTTGTTTGTTTGTTTGTTTGAGTATATATTTTAATTTTCTTATCGTTATTATTACTTCGACACTTTAGAAATGATCATTACCTTTTTTTATATTAATTGCAGTTAATTAAAGACTACATTATTACAAAATTTATTACAAAATTACAGATTTTGTTGTTATCGTTATGATGAATCTCAGTGTTATCTCTAGTTTTGTTTTTGTTTTTGTTGTTTCTTATGTTTTTCTCATCCTTATAATCAGGGATTCTTTCGTGATTATTATCATCATCGTTATCACTATTATCTTTATTCTTATTATGAGTCTTAGCATCACTGTAATTGCTAATTATATTTTTGTTACCAATATTGTAATTACTTTTATTAGTGATGTATCTTTTTATTATATTTCCTCTCTCTCTCTCTCTCTCTTTCTCTCTCTCTCTCTCTCTCTCTCTCTCTCATATATATGTATATATTGTGTATGCATATGTCTACCTATCTAGCTATTTATTTATCTATCTCTCTCTCTCTCTCTCTCTCTCTCTCTCTCTCTATATATATATATATATATATATATATATATATATATATATATTAATATATTCTATATGTATGTAATAATATATACATATCTATATATATATATATTATATATAAAGAGAGAGAGATGAGGAAGAGAGAGAGAGAGAGAGAGGATGAACGTGGCGAGATGGTAGGATGAGAGAGGAGGAGATGAGTGAGAGAGAGAGAGAGAGAGAGAGAGAGAGAGAGAGAGAGAGAGAGGGAGAGAGAGAGAGATGTGTGTGTGTGTGTGCGTGCGTGCATACATACATACATACATCCCTCTCCCTCCTTCTCTCTCCTCCCTCTCTTCTTCTTTTTCCTCTTTCTCCTTCATCTCCTCCGCCAAAGAATCGGAACAGCTCTATTAGGCCAAGTAACCGCTCTCTAAATATCCTATGAGTTATATACGTGGGCGGGCAGCATGGGCGTGAACGAGGGGGGAAATGAGGGGTCGGGGAGGAAGTTGAAATAGGGTGTGAGGGGAGAGTGAAGGGTGGGGGGAGGAGGGAGAGAGGAGGGGAGGGAAGGGAAGAGGGGAGAGGGAGGGGAAGGAGGGGAGAGGGAGGGGAGAGGAGGGAAGGGAAGGGGGGGAGAGGAGGGGAGGGGGGAGGGAGGGAGGGGAAGAAGGAAAGGAAGAGAGGAGAGGAAAGAGGGAGAGGAGTGAGCGAGGATAGGGAGAGGAGGGAAGTAAAGAGAATGTAGAGAGAGAAAAAAGGAAAGAATGGTGTAGAGAGGGGAATAAAGGAAGAGAGGGAGAAGAAAGGGGGAAAAGAAAGAGGAAAAAGGAAAAAAAAGAAGAGGAAAAAAGAAAAGAAATTAAGAAGAAGAAGAAGGAAAATAAAGAAAGTTAAGAAGGAAAAGAAAGAAGTAGAAGAAGGAAAAGAAAAAAGAGGGAGAAAGAAAAGAAAGGAAAAAAAAAATGGAAAAGAAAGTAGAGGAAAGAAGAAAACAAAGAAGAAGAGAAAGTAAGAAAAACAAAAAAGAGGAAAACGAAAAGAAAGAAAGAAAAAAAAATAAAAACGAAGAAGGAAAAGAAAGAAGAAGAGAAAGAAGGAAAAGAAAAAAGAGGAGGAACGAAAAGAAAAAAAAAAGAAATAAAAGAAAGGAAACAAAACAAAACAAACAAAAAAAAGAGCCAAATACGGAAAGAAAAAAAAAGGAAAATGATAATATAGGAAGAAGAAGACAAGTAAAAAGACACTGTTTGACATGAGGTGTGGAAAGCACTGTCACAACACTTCAAACCACACAATGCACGCCCGCGACACCTCACACACGCCCACTCACTCACTCACTCACTCACTCACACACACATTCACTCACACTCGCATCCAATTAAAACCTTTCCAATTGTCGGATGGATTATTGATAAATCGTACTCCTTAACCGTTCAAAAGTACCCTCCCATAGGGAAGTGAATTGATTGGTCGGAGGGGGGGGGGGACCCTTATCTTGTGTTTTAGTGGCCCGTGTGACACTTTCTTGGGGAATCTACTTGCTGCTTGACTCCACCGACACAACCGACTAAACACCGTACAACTTTTTTTTTTTTTTTTTTTTTTTTTTTACGCATGTTGTTTCAGCTTTTCCACAGTCTGAAAAATTAGAAAGGGAAATTGAGTTAGGATGCTAAATTATAAGGTAGCCGTTTCCTCGTAAAACATTGAGAGAGAGAGAGAGAGAGAGTGAGAGAGGACAGATAGATAGATAGAGATAGAGAGAGAGAGAGAGGAGGAGAGAGGAGAGAGTGAAGGAGGAGAGAGAGGAGAGAAGATTGGAGAGGGAGAGAAAGAGAGAAGAGCGGAGCGGGTGAGGGGGGAGAGGGGATAGATAGATAAATAGATAGATAGATAGATAGATAGATAGATAGAGAGAGAGAGACTGAGAGAGAGAGACTTATTACACAAACATTCCCACGCAAAAACACTAACACACACTCACACAAAACCAAACAAACACACCCACACACAAACAAACAAACAAACACACCCACAAACAAACAAACAAACACACCCACACACCCAAAACAAACACACACAAACACACACACACACACACAAACACATCCCCCACGCAAACACACTGACACAAACAAGCATATACCCACCCATCACACCTCATCTAGCGTGACAGCCCTCGTATATCCATGCGTTCGGAAACATTAACCATCTGTGACACCAGCTGGCAGGAGACAGATCAACCTGGTGGCACGTGTTGGGAAGCGAGAGGTTGAGGGATTAAGTGTGAAAGGTCTTCACACTTGCGGGAAGGGGGTCAGGATATTGCAGGGATGCAGTTGCACAGGAGGGGTTTTAGGGTGGGTGGGTGGGTCTGGGTGGGTAGGGGGGTTAAGGGGGGGTGGGAGGGTATGGGAGGGTGGGGAGGGGGGTTAAGGGGGTGGGAGGGGGGAGGTGAGAAGGGTGGGTAGGTGGGTTGGTGTGGGAGGGTGGGTGGGGTGGGAGGGTGGGTAGGTGGGGAGGAAGGGGGGTGGGAGGGTGGGTGGGGAGGGTGGGTACATGGGGAGGGTGGGAGGGTGGGGAGGGTAGGAGGAGGATAAGGGAGAGAGGGAAAGAGGGAGATAAAGAGAGATGGGAGAGGAATTTGGAATAAGTTATAAGGGTGGAGGAGAGAGAGAGAGAGAGAGAGAGAGAGAGACAGAAAGACAGACAGACAAACGAGACAGACAGACCGACGGAGAAGTGGGTGAACAGATATATATATATATATATATATATATATATATATATATATATATATATATATACATATATATATATATATATACTTGAACTTGTGTGTATTTGTTGTGGATGTGTATGTATGGTTAGAAAATTGAAACCGTATTAGTAAATGTGCACATTAATTGTGTGTATGTGTATGTGTTCTACGTGTGTATATGTACATGTATATGTTTATAGTAAGAGATGAATATCCTTCACATTGTGTCTATGTCTTAAACTTAACAATTATGATGATAATAGGACGATAGGACAGTGATAAGAATAATGATAAGGATGATAATAGTAATAATGATAATGATAACAATGATTAAGATAACATTGACAATAAAAATGATGACAGAAATTATCATAATAATAATAATTATAATAATAATGATGGTAATAATAATGTTTATGATAATAAGATCAATGGTAATGATGATAATAATAGCAATAAGAGTGATGATGATAAGGAAGAAAACAATAATGATGATAATATTGATGAAAAAAGATAATAATGATAATGATAATAATGATAATAATATTAATAAGAACGTTAATAATGATAATGATAATAATGATAATAATAATGTTAAAATTTGACCAAATGATAATAAAAATGACAATAATAATAGGATTGAAAATTATCTGAGAAAAAAACGAGAAAAATATGATTGGTCACTATTGGCAACCACAGAACAATCAAATATAAAAAAAAATGTAATTAATTCAAGAGACACGAACGCCCCCACGAAGTGTATTGTTTACAGAGGATTAAAAATCTCAGCTTCCTGTTATTTCAGGAATCCTATGTCATACATACATACATATATATCTATATATATCTATCTATATATATATATATATATATATATATATATATTAATATATAGATAGATAGATAGATAGATAGATAGATAGATATAGATATATATACACACACACATACACACACACACACGCACACACACACACACACACACACACACAGACACACACACCCCCAAACATTTATTTATTTTATTTATTAATATATATATATATATTTTATATATATAAAATATATAATATATAAAATTTATATATATATATATATATATGTATATTGCATTTTATACTTTACTTTTCATAAAAATACTTATATATAAAAATATAATATTATATATATATATATATATAATTTTATATATTTATAAAATTTTTTTTTAAAATATATATATATTTTTATTAAAAATTTTATTATATAAATATATGTATGTTTTATATATATATATAATTTTATATTTAAAAATATATATTTATATATATGTTGGTGAAATTTTATATATTTAAATATTTTATAAAATATTTATCTAAAATATATTATATATACATATTATATGTATGTAAAAAATATGCTTTAAAATTACATATATATCCATTTTTTATAAAATTTTATAAAATATATATATAAATATATAGAAAAATATATATATAAAATATACATAAATTTAAATAAAAATTTGGGCATTTACACGTAAAAGCATATCGAGTATAGGGACCCTGTTTTCCACTTTATTTCTCCCTTTTTCCCATCTCATTTTTTTTCCCTTTTTCAACCCCCACAGTACCCTTTAAAAAAGGCTCTCCCTCACAACTCCATCTACATCGTCTTTCCGAAAGCTCTGTTATAAAAAAAAAAAAAAAAAAAAAAAAAAAAAAAAAAAAAAAAGGGGGAGGGAAAGGAGTGCCCTTTTAAAACTTGGTTTGGGGAAACTTTGGGCCCCTTTTCAAACAATTCAAATGTGTGGAGAAAAAAAGGGGGGCGGGGGGGGAGGGGGGGGGGGGGGGGTTTTAAAGGGAGGGGGGTTTTTGGGTTTGGATGGGGGTGTTTGGGGGGGATTTTTTTGGGGGGGGGGGTTTGTTTGTTTGATTGTTTTCAATCTTTTTGTATTTTTGGGTTTTGTTGTTTGTCGTCTGTTTCTCTCTTTCTCCTCTCCTTTATCTATCTATCTATCGATCTCCTCCCTCTTTCTCCTTCTCTCCCCTTCTCTCTCTCCCCTTCCTCTCTTTTCTCTCTCTCTCTACCCCCCCTCTCTTTTTCCCTCTATTATATATCAATTATCGTCTATCTACCCCTATATATTATACATATATATTTTATATATATTTATTTTATAAAATTTATATATTTTATAATTTTATCCTCTAACACTAAATCATGTTCTATTTACCTATACCCTTTCACTTTTTTCCTTTTTCCCCTACCCTTTTTTTACCAAGTTTTATCAAAATTTACTATTGTGTATATCCCCATCTGTCTCATACTTATATTTTTTGTCTTTTTATCAAATCTACCTGTCTATCTGTTTGTCGTCTATCTCCCCTCTCTCCCCAACCCAAATCTATTGATTATCTATTTATCCACCCTCCCTATTTTTTTTATTATTTATGTATCTATCTTTTTAAATTATCTTTTTATCTTTCTTTTTCCTCTATCTATTTTTCTATTTTTCGTTTACCCTTTTGACGGTTCCCACCCCCCCCACCCCCTCCCCCAACCCCCGCCCCACCCTAAGCCCCTTTTTCCCTTATCACCCCTTCCTTGCTCCCACCCCCACCTTCCCTAAAACCCCCCTTTCACCCCCCCTACCCCAACCCCCACCCCTCACCCCCTACCCCAACCCCTCCCTCCCCCATCCCCCACCCCCCCTCCCCCCACCCCTCCACGCACCTCCTTCCCCCTTTCCTCCCGCGCGCGCCTCTCCCCCCCCCCCTCCCTCCCCCCCCTCCCCCCCCTTCCCCCCTCTCCCTCTCCCATCCCCCCCCCCCCTTCCCCCCCCCCCCCCCAACCCCCCCACCCCCCCCTTTCCCTTTCCCCTATCCCCCAAGCCCCCCCCTACCCACCCACCCCCCCCTTCCCCCCCGGCCCCACCCCTTCCCCCCTTCCCTTCCTATCCCCCCTCCCCCCACCCTCCCCCCCCTTTACTTACCCTTTTCCTCACGCGCTTACCCCTTTCCCCCTCACGGCGCCCCCCTTTCCAAAACCCACATATCGGGAGTTTAATTTCCTGACGACGCCCTTGCTCCCCCCCTAAATTAATCTATTTTCGTCGGGAAAAGGGTGGGGCCCACGTCGGGGGTGATTCGTGGGGGCGGGTCCCCCAAGCGGGGGGGGAAAATTGGGACCCAAACCCGGGGAAGGAGCGGGGGGAAAAACCCATCCCCTCTTGTGTCTGTAAAGGGGGCCCTTTTGTTTAATCTCTCTTTCCTCTCCCCGCTTCGGCTGTGTGTTTGGTAAAATATGTTGTATATGTTTTATATTGTTTTATAGGGTTTTAAAATATATATTTTATATATTATATATATTATATTATATATATTATAGAGGAGTGAGAGAGGAGAGAGAGGAAGAGAGAAAGGAGTGTTAGAGAAAAACCGAGAAAAGTTGGGAGAGGGAGAGAGAGGAGAGAGGGGAGCGAGATTTATTTAAAAATTTATATAATATTTTATATTATTATATTATATTATATATTTATATATACATATAATTATTTTAAATATATATTTTATAAAATATATATATATTAATATAATTTTGTTATATTTATATATATTTTATATTATTTAAAATATATTTTAAAATATTATTTATAAAATATATATAAATAATATATATATAAAAAATAATTTATTTTATATACTAAAATGAATATATATAAAATATATTATTATGCATATATTATATATATATAATATATATATATATATATATTATATATTTTATATTAATTTATATTTTATTATATATATAT
>NW_028235771.1:10000-16037 GCF_977035675.1 Penaeus japonicus | reverse complement strand
GTCGTTCACATCTTTTTTAATCATCGTTGTTATCATTACTATTGTTGTTATTTTGGTTATTATCGTTATTATCCTTATTTTCGTTATTGTTTTCTATTTTTTTCCGGTATTGGTAGGTTATTGCTTTTATAATCGTAATGATCAGCATGATAATAGATTGATGATGATAACGCTTAAATTGATGTCATTATTCGTAATAAGGATAGCAGTAACATCAAGGGGAAATTTGTTGATAATGTAAAAATTTGTAAAAAAAAATTCAATGAAAATTAAAAACAACTTTTGTGATGATGAGGTGATGATGATGATGAGGAGGAGGAGGAGGGGGGGAGTTTATAAAGATAATAAGGTAAAATGGAAAATGATACCCAATGATTTTTTAAAACAATAAAAAATTTAATAGGGGAAAATAATGATAACGTTGTTTTAAAAATAAATAATGATGATGACAAAAATTAAAAAGGGATGCTTTTAAATTAAAAATATAAAAAAAAATAATAATAATAAAAATTTTAAAAATAAAAAAACAACAAAAATTTATAAAAATTTGATGATAATAATAATAAAAATGCAATGGAAAATGGTAATGATAAAAATCATTTAAATAATAATCAAATTTAAGATAAAGACTTTAAATTTAATTATGATAGCAATAATAGGAAAATGTAAGAGAAATTAAACGATAATGATGTTGATAAAAAAAAAACTATTTAAAGAAAAATGTAACAGTAACAGGTTTAAAAAAGGGAAAATTGTTAATGCCGATAATGATAGTAATAAAAAAACCAATCTAATGGTAAAAATTTGGGGTAATCATGGAATGATAGTGAAAATTTTTAAAAATTAAAACAAAAAATTGTAATGTTGATAATAAAATGCCCAAAAAAATTGTGAAAAAAACGGGACTTATAAAAGACCATGATGAAAATTTTAATGTAATTATATAGATGAAAACAATGTTTTATAAAATGTCATTATTTTTTGGGGGTACAAATTTAAAAAAAAGGGGACAATGATAGTGGGGGCCCAATGTGTGGTAATGATGAAAAACAAAAATGAAATAACAACGAGGGGTTTTAGTGAAATAATAAAATATCTTTTCATCTTTTTCACATTTTCTTTTTACCACACACACCACACGCCCCCACGCACAGCACACGCACACGCACACCCCACACCAACACGCCACGCACACGCACCGCAAACGCAAACGCAACGCACACGCCCCGGGGCCCACGCCACGCACACGCACCGTACACGCCACAAACCACAAAAAAAAACAAAAAACCCCACAAACACACACCCCCAAAAAACCAAAACCAAAAATTTTAAATTTTTTAGGGGTATATTATATATTATTATATATATATTATATATATATTTTTTATATATATATATAAATACATAATCATTTATAATAGTGTGTGTGCGTATTTGTGCGTGAGCGTGCACTAAATATATTATTTTTATTATATATATATATATATATATATATTGTATATAATATATATTTTTATTTTATATATAGATAGTATATATATATTCTTGATATTATATATATATATTATACATATATATATAGATATATATATATATATATATATATATATATTATATACTATCTATACATATATATGTATGCTTTGTAGAATGTATGTATGTATGTATGTATTGTCTGTATGTATTCGTGTCTATATATCAACAAATTCGAGTACATACGTCCTAGTACCAACGCGCCAATAATCTCGCAAATATTAAAAAGTATATCCAAGTCTATCGAAAGGAATATCTTAACAAAGCAACTTGATTAGAGGGAATAGAGAGTTTTTTAAAAATTAAAAAAAAGTATGAGGATTTAATCCCTTGCAGCATTGGAAATTCATAGGGGATTGGGAAAACATCACGAATATTTTTATTTTTGGCCCGGGTTTTGTGTTTGCCCGGGAAAGGGGTTATCAAAAAAAGGAAAAGGGGTTATAGAATTTAAAGGTAGTTTAAAAAGGTTTTAAAGATTAAAACATTTCATATGAAAAAAATTGACAACTGAGCCGTATTAGAAAAGGGAAAAAATCAACCCCAACAATAATTGTAATGAGAATAATCTAAACAGAATTAAATTTTGAAAATTAGAATAATTTAACATCAGTTGATTTTTAAAGATAACTCAAAGGGGTAAGTAAAATGTGATGATCATCATATCAATAACTGAACTGATATTGGCGAAAAAGAAAGCAATCTAAAAAGGTTAATAATGATGTCCGTGGTGATGAAATGATTTAAAGAGATTTTAAAAATAATTTAAGGGAATGGTTAAATTTGTGACAATGTAGGATGGGGTGATGGGTGATGATAATGATGGTTTATGCTGATGATGGTGGTGGTGAGGTGAGATGAGGGTGATAATGATGGGATGATAAAGATGGTGAGATTTTTTTGATGATGATGATGATAATGATGATGGGAAAAAATGATAATGATGGGGATGAGGTTTATAATGTGGGTGATGATAATTTATGATGATAAGATGAGGGTTTATGTTTAAAGATAATGTTGATGAGAAAAAGCCAAAGGGTTAAATCAACAAAAAAATTTTTAATTTAAAAACAAAACGGGTAATTTATAAAAGATGATAAAAAAGGTTAAGATAAGGATAATATGTTTAACCCAAACAGTTTTATTTTTCTATTATTACATTATGATTGTCATTTAAATTTTTCCCTTTTTTTTTCTTGTTTAATATTTTCATTATTATTTTTTTTTGCTATTGAACTATTATCAAAATCATTGTTTATCATTATAAAAATTGTTATTACAATTTATTTTTGGGTTTAAACATCAAATATGTTTATTTTTCTTTATTATTATCATCAATTTGCATTTCATTATTATCATTTTCATGATTATTTTTTACTAAAAATTTTTTTAATTTTCATCAATTTTATTTTAATTAAACTTTAAATTTTGATTTTTAACATATTATTGTTAAACATTGTAAAAATTATCAAACATTGTTGGTATTACTATCATTTTTATTATTTGAGGATAATTAACTATTTGATGAGTTAAATATTGATAAGAAAAATAAAAAGAATTTGAGTGAGAATAAATACTAGGGCAGTCCAATAGTACGACGAGGTGTCAAACGTTTTTAATTTTCAAAATGAGATGAGAATATTGATAAAAAAAATGATACTCTACTACTATCCAATGTTGATAAAATTTAAAAATGATGATAATGATATAGAAATAAACAATCGTAATTGTGAGGTAAGTCAGATCAACTTTGCTAACTTAAAACCTCAGGATACAAAATAAAGAAGCAAGCAAGCAAAAAAAAAAACCCCGTCGCATGCACCCCCTCCTTTTGTCAGGGGGGCCCGGGAGGGAGATGACAGACAACAAAGGGGCACGATGGGGAAAGCCATTTTCTGTTGTTCGTCTTGTCGTTAATGTAAACCCAAATTTGAATATAAAAACATTTTGGGTTTAGATTTATGTGTTGGCAATACATATGTTACAGGAAAAAAACAAAGAAAATGGGTTAGTTATGAAGAAACAGTTTGGGAGAAATGGGCTCTGTGTTACTTTTTAGTAAGCGACAACCGAACCTCATTTCCCATTAAAGCTTCAGCAATAAAAAATTTAGGGACAAAAAACCTCTACCTCCCAAAGAAGTGAAAGAAAAAAAAAATGAACGACAGTCGCGTGTCGGCGTGTGCAAAAGGGTCACAAGAGTAAAAACCCGGGTTTCAGCGTAACTGTCATGGCGCGGCCTTACCGATCAAACACAGAGGGACGAGAACAATGAGCGCGCCGCTTCTCCTTCTTCGCCACCCCACTAACGCCCTTGTTGCGCCAATTTTTTTCTTTTCCCTTTCTTTTCGCAGATTCTCGATGCTATTCACTACTCTTTTTCGTCTGCATGTGTCACTTAAAATTGTTCAGAACACAGGCTTATCATATAGACGAGCCTATAGGTGTAAAAATCAAAGAATCTGTAAATATACAAACATGCATAGAAACAAAAAACATAAAAATACGGGGAATAGAGTAAGTGCATAATTATGAATTTTTGGAAAGTAATAATGTAAGGATTGGGAATGCAATATATATCACAAATCCGCGGGATTCCTGAATTTCTATTTATGTATTTAGATGAAGAGTCAAAGGAAGAAAAAATTTTCTATCAACAAAAAGGGCCATTGAAGATATTCATTTTAAAGAGTGTTTTGGGATTTTTTTTCCCTAAACTTTCCACCCAAGTTGGGGGTTTTCAACAACCTAAATAATATATATATATAATTTTTATATATTTGTTTTTTTTATATATTTATTATATATATATGTACATATATAAATTATTTGTTATATTGATATTTTATATTTTATAAGTTTTTTTTTTTAATATATATTTAGTTTCTATATAATTTAATATATAATATAAGTTGTAGCATTTAATACACTATTTATATAATTATATATTAACACACACCAACACACAATTATATATAAATATATATATATATATATTTTATAATATAATATATTATATTTTTATATATATAAAAATATAAATATATTATATATTTATATATTTATATAAAATATACTATATATATATATATATATATAAAAATTTTTATTATATATATTTATATATATTATAAAACATACACACAACACACACACAACCAAAAACCACACCACACACAATACTTTTATTTTTAAATTTATATAAATATTTAAATATATATATATAGATAATTATATATTTTTATATATAAAATATAATATATAGTTTATTCTTAAAAAATTTTACAAAACATCTTTACATAAAACTTACAAATAGATAAGATGTTTTGTTTTTTTTATTAAAAATTTTCAAATTTTTAAAATTTTTTTTATATATTTTTAATATTTTATATTTTATATTATTATTTTATTTATATATTTTATATATATTTATATATATATATATTTATGTGGGTGTTGTGTGTGGTGGGGTGTTGGTGTGTGTGTTGTTTTTAAAATTTTATACATTTTATATATATTTTTTTAAATTTTAGTTTTATATTTATATATATATTTATATATATAAAAATAATAAAATTTTATATATTTTTAATTTATATATATAAAATATTATATTTTATATTTAATTTATATATAAAATATATATTTATATATATATATATATATAATTTATATATATTTATTTATATATAATATTTGTTGTTGGGTGTGTGGGGTGTGTGTGTTTGTGTGGGTGTGTGGGTGTTGGGTTTTGTGTGTGGGTGTGTGTGTTTTATATATATTTTTAATAAATATAAAATTATATTTATTTATAATTATTATATATTTATACATATTTATATATATTATTATAATAATATTTAATATATTTATTTATTTAATTTATACATAATTATTTTATATATTTTTTATTTTTTTTTTTATTTATATACTACACAAACTTAATTTTTATTTTATTTATATATTTATGTGTGGTGTGTGTGTGTTGTGGGTGTGTGTGTGGGGATTGTTATAACTTTCAATTTTTATTTTTAAATTTATAATATTTTTACATATTTTTTTATAAATAGATTTATTTTATTTTAATATAATTTTTTAATTTTTTTATTTATATATATAATATTATATATATATATTATTATAATGTGTATTATATAATAATATATTATATATTAATATTTTTTTAAATTTATTTGTTTTAATTTTATAATATTATATATAGTTTTTTTAGTATATATATTTATTTTATATAAAATTTTTATAATATTTTTAATTTAAAAATTATAATTTATATTTATAACCCGTCACCATCTGTTACTGTATCACTTATTAAAGAAAAAGGGGGAGAAAAGGGGTGTGTGTGTGAGAGGAAAAGAGTAAAAAATAGTATGAAAGAAAGAAGGAGAGAGAGAGAAAAAAAAAAAAACGAGAAGTAAAATGATTGAAAAAAAAATACGAAATTTAATTTTGTATTTTCCGTCGGAACCACTCTTCTCTTTGACCT
>NW_028235771.1:0-5000 GCF_977035675.1 Penaeus japonicus | reverse complement strand
CTCTCCACTTTTTTTTTCTCTTTGCTTCTCTTTCTTCTCTCTATCTTTCTCTCTTCTCGCTCTAGATCAGCTCTCTCTCTCTCTCTATCTCTATCTCATCTCTCTTCTTATCCCTCTTCTTTCCCCACTCTCTGTCTCTCCTTCTTTTCAGTCACTCCTCCTCTTCTATTCTTTTCGCGCTCATCGGGATCCCTTCAATAGGCGGTTGGCATGGATATATTGTACATGTCTTTTTTGAGAGAAATTGCTGACGGTAATGTGGATTTATCGTTTATAGAACTCTATGTCCTTTTTGATAGATTAAGGCAGCCATAATTTGTTCTTGTTCTATTTTTTTTTTTTCTGTTTCGTTTTTGTTTACAGACTGTGTTCAGTATTCGCGTTCTGTCAATGATGTGTTGTGAATTGCTTTACAAAAACAATTTATATGCAGAGAAATACTGTTTCATGCAAGAGTAGATAGACAATAGACAAGAAATAAGAAGACAGGAAATTGGAGTCCATCAGCGAGAAGAAGACAGATGACGACACAAGATAAATAGGAAAGACAATAAGTATGACCAGACAGACAGACAGATGAGAGACAGACAGATATCTAGACAACAACTAAGAATAAACGACGAACGGACTACAAGACAGGACAGACCTGTAAAAGCCACGACAAAGAGAGCTCATTCAACAGTCCTTTTTTCTTCAAAACATTATCACGGCGTCCATATGAGTGAACTTAATCATCCCATTTTCAGTAACGAAAAGTCGAGTCTGATTGTGTAATCTTCTCCATTATTGTTTCAATGGAATGGTGGTACGGATCTTCTTCCTCTTTTTTGTTTTTCCTCGTTCGTATTTTTTTTTATTCTAAAGCATGTAATGTATTTCTCGAATTCTTTGTTGTTGTCGGGATTCTGATGATGATTTTATCGAAAAGAAAAGTACATGATTATTGGGGTAGTTTGTTTTATTGCGTGGTATTAGAATATTTTTTTTTATCAGTTATGGCAAACAGGAACCAATATATATATATATTTTAGATATATCATATTTATAATAATTTTATATATATTTATATATCAATCTATTATATCATCATATTTATATAATATGTACTATGACGATATGACGATCGATTCGCTTGGAATTCTAGATTGTAGATGATAGAGAGTCAAGACAGAGGATATGTAGAGAGAGCTGATAATATATGGGATCGATATTGTTCCAAAATGTAGTCAGATAGATGGAAAGAAGAAGAATAAATGAGATAAGCGATGAGCGAGAGAGAAGAGAGAGGACGAGAGAACGAGAGAGTGGGAGAAAGAGAGAAGAAGTGGTGGGGGGGATAGAGATGAATGATAGATATATATAGGTAGAATGTTTATGGAACATTATGTTGGTTTATGTGTGTCATGTGTTTACGTTTTACGTGGCGAGGTTGTGTGTGTGTGTCCTAGTTTATTTCGTGCGTGCCGATGGTGGGTTGTGTGTGTGACGTGTTTGTGCAAATACTAAAATACATGAAGCATAAGTTCCAAAAAAATACTCAACAAAACATAATTAAATCCACAATCAATGAAAAAAAAAAAAAAAAATAGAAAGCAATAACAATAGAAAAAGAAAAAAAGAAAAAAGACTGTTGAGAAAAAGTCATTACTCATGATTTTCGGGATAATAGTCATGCTGTATTTTCATTTCTGTGATTAAAATGGGTTTAAGTTTTGCTTTCCATGGAGCGAGCATTTTTGCTCGATACATTACATTCATTATTCAGTTAATGTGGCTTTTTTTTCCTGCAGCTGTAATGGCAGATTTTGCGGAGTGCGACAGCGCGAGCTCTTTGTTGTCCCTCTCATGGTGTTTGCTAATCGATATAACTGGTCAGTAGATTAATTATTATTTGTCTTGATTTGTTTGTCGTTGATTCGTTGGTCTGTCTGTTTGTCTATGTATCTTTTTATTATATGTTGTCTATTATCGCATCACATCCTATTATCCACCTTGCTTTATCCATCATGTTTCTAGCTGTTTGTTATTTACTACTATATCGAACGATAGGCGATATCTCTTTATCTCCTCCCTCCTTCATTTTATTTTCTTCTTACTCTTCCCACCTCTCACCTCTTTCTCCTCTTCCAGTCACTTTTTTTCCCATACTCCCTTCTCCTATACTCTCCTTATCACTCCATCCCGTTATCTCGCCGTGTTTTCTTTCGCTCTGATTTAAGAAAATATTGCGCGGTTCAAATCTTTCTTTGAGGGGAATTCTGGCTGCATTGTGGATGTGGTGGGCGTTAGGTTGGGATGGAGGGATAGCGTCGGATGGATAGAGAGGGGGAGGGGGATCGTGGTAGTGCAATGATAGATGGAGAGAAAGGTGGATGTAAGATAGCCGTGTAGGGGTTTAAACAAATAAACATTAACATACGAAAGCACAAAAACAAGCACCAAAAACATACGAAATACACACAAGACACGCAAACTTAAGCAATGGAATAACACACCAACACACCACAGTACGTATAAATGTATGGCACGCAACAGAGGTGCGCGGCGCGCGCAACGTAAAATTTGGTAACCCCCCCCACTACTTAACGTCACAAACAAACACACAACCACAAATACACCACTCACGGATGCACAAATGTACGGCACGCATAATCACTGGAAACAACAAACATACACATATAAAACACGTCCAAACAAAAACCAACGCACGGCATGAAACGGAAAAACACAAACACGCAGACTACATACTTCCTCCTCGCCACATACCTATACCAAAAACACATGCATAATCGCCTAATGGACACAAACATACAACTCGAAAAATACTAAGATCATGGATATCATATCTCTCAAGAGCATTAAACGCACGCATCGGACTACATTCACCAAACGCGCTAGCAAACATAAAAGTGGACCACACATAACACGCACTCTAATAAGCCATACTACCTCAACTGTTTGGCGCGGCAAAGTCTTACTGCACGCACTTGCACGCTTAAACGCTCTGACACCAACATAAACACATACTCACACACTAAAATCGCGCATAACTTAAAATCATATCGAAATCACATCAAAACACATAACACACTACACAATGGCACGGCGCGCGACGAATAAACACTGGCTAAAACATTTACGCAAAGACAAACATTAATCACAACACACGCGCGCACACCAAATACTCATGCCCATCGGGAACCACATAGATATAGGGACAAAAAACTAAATAAAAGGAACAACACACAATGTGGCTATATATGTATATTCTATATTTAAATTTATATATACTACGATTTATATATTATATACTATATCATTAATAATATATCTATTTATATATTTATTTATATCTTATATATATTATATTTTATATTTATTTATTCTTATGTATGTATATCTGTGTCTATACAAAATATTCTGTTTATGAATCAGCGTGCTATGTCTATTATATATAGCTCTATAAGTAGAGAGAGATAGCCTATATATATATATATTTATCACTATATTGTAATGTGTAGTGGGTGTAGATATAATACGTTTACTTATAGATTGATAGATAGACGCAGAATAGTTTAGATGTTTATATATATAGATGTTTCTCTATATATATATCTATATTTTTATTTACATATAATCTTCTAATAGTTAAAATATTGCTATATCTATACATGATGTATAGATATTTAAATTTATGTATTAATATTATTTATATTTAGTGCGCATGTGCACTATACATATTAATCTACTGTATATTATCACTAATGCAATATATATAATCTATTTATATTACTATCTTACTATCTTTATATACTATATATATATATATATTATAATACATATTAATAATATGTTTGTCATTATATACATACCAAAACAACAGGACATGAATCCAAAGGCGAGAGGAATGGCGGGGGGATATGAAAGCGCTGTGAAGGTTTAGCTCCAGTGGCATGGAGGGACTCTCCGGTGGACTGTAGCCAGTGGTTAGCGTGTGGTGCGATCTGTGGACGCGGGTCGAATCCGCGATGCAGGACGAAATGCTGTGTCGCCACGAACGGGTTGAATGGGGGTGCGCAGATCTGTTGTTTTCTACTATCTTTTGTCACGCTCTATATAATCTTAGTATAGCACTATATATATATATATGATATGTTTATATATATAGCGTATGTATGTATTTATATATATAATATATACTATTATATACATGTTTATATATTATTTATAATCAATATTATCATATATATTTATAATTAGATTTCATACTATTACTTTATATATATATATATATAATATATACTAATTCCTATCATTATATTTATCTTATTTAATTTATATCTATTATCTTACATACTCATCCTCTAGATATATATACTATATACTCATATTTAAATATATTATATCTCCTATGTATTTATATTAAACATATACTATATATACATCATTTATCATATTTCATTTATTTTATTTATTCCTTATCTTATCCAATATTTATATGATATATGTTAGTATATATGCATATAAATGGTTATATATTTATCTATCATAAATATATACTATATATATATATATTATAGAAATTTATCAAATCAAATTAAAACTACTTCTACTATACTTTCATAGTATAATCGATCACATTTATATATTCTAGATATTATAGATATCTATTCTAATATCTATATGTACTATCTTATGCTAAATTCAAAAATTAGTATTTATTATAACTATATTCTATATATAAATATAAATTACGCATATATATATTTATACTACTATATCATACATCATGTATATTCATACTACTGTATATAATCCTTCCTCTACTATATATCATACTATTCTAATATATTTTTCTATAGTATCTTTTTTATACTCATATAACATATCTCTATTTAATATATATATATTATATCATATACAAATAGATATATATTTTACTCTATTATATTATCTCTCATATATATACTTTTTTATATATTTTATATATTATATTTATA
>NW_028235770.1:0-16505 GCF_977035675.1 Penaeus japonicus | reverse complement strand
AGTAAAAAAAGTGCACAAAAGCAAGAAATAATAATAATACGACCCTGAAAATAAAGCCAAAAATGCTTAAAATACACGTTTCAGCCATCTGAAATTAATGAACATGGTTATAGTTAAATGCGCTGATTTTCGTTTATATTAATGGATTTAGCCCATTGAGAGATAAAAAAGTGCATTTAAAGACAATAATGACAGTAAATATATACGACCCTGAAACTAGCTAAAATGCTTAAAATAACGTTTGAGGCATTAAGATAAGATAACATGGATTATAGTTAAATGCGCTGATTTTCGTTATATTAAAAGGAGTTTAGCAATGAGCGAAAAAAGGTGGCACTAGAAAAATAATGCCAGTAATGACTAATAAATACGACCCCTGAAAATGGCCAAACAAGGTTCTTAAAATAACGTTTGAGCCATTCTGATTAATGACACGGATTATAGTTAAATGCGCTTTTTTTCGTTATATTAAAGGATTGTATATCCAATTGAGAGAAAAAAGGTGCATTAGAAAAAAAGAAAAGACTAATATATACGAACCTGAAAATAGCCAAACAAGCTTAAATAACACGTTTGAGCCATTCTGTTAATAACACGAAAATATCGTATTATGCCTGATTTTCATTATATTAAAGGAATTTAGCCATTGAGAGAAAAAAGGTGCACTAAATCAATGACAGTAATATCTACGACCCTGAAAATTGCCGAAAATGCTTAAAATATCATCGGTTGAGCCATTCTGATAATGAAACGGATTATAGTTAATGCACTGATTTTTCGTTATATTAAAGGATTTTGATAGCAATAGGAGAGTAAAAAAGGTGTACTACAAAAAACTAACAGTAATATATACTACCCTGCAATATAACCCCAAAAAATCTTAAAATATACGTTTAGAAGCCATTCTGATTAATGAAACAGATTTTAGTGAAATGCGCTGATTTTCGTTAATCTTAAAGGATTTAGTAATTGAGAGAAAAAAAGGTGCAATAAAAAAATGACTGTAATATATACGACCCTGAAAATAGCCAAAAATGCTTAAAATTTGAGCCATTCTGATAATGAAACGGATTATAGATAAATGCGCTGATTTCCCTTATATTAAAGGATTTAGCAATAGAGAAGGAGTAAAGGTGCACTAAAAAAAAAAACAGTAATATCTACGACCCTGAAAATAGCCCAAAATGCTTAAAATACACGTTTGAGCCATTCTGATAATGAAACGGATTATAGTTAAATGCCCTGATTTTCGTTATATTAAAGGATATAGCATTTGAGAGAAAAAATGTGCACGAGATAAAAAAAATACGACCCTGAAAATAGCCAAAAATGCTTGGAATACACGTTTGAGCGATTCTGATAATAAAACGGATTATAGTTAAATGTGCTGATTTTCGTTATATTAAAAGATTTAGGAATTGAGAGAAAAAAGGGGCACTAGAAAAAAAAGACATATATATGACCCTGAAAATAGCCAAAAAAGCTTAAAATACACGTTTGAGCCATTCTGATAATGAAACGGATTATAGTTATAAATGCTGATTTCCGTTATATTATAGGATTTAGCAACTGAGAGAAAAAAGGTGAATTAAAAAAAAGGACTAATATATACGACTCTGAAAATCGACAAAAATGCTTAAAATACACGTTTGAGCCATTTTGATAATGAAACGGATTATAGTTAAATGCGCTGATTTTCGTTATATTAAAGGATTTAGCAATTGAGAGAAAAAAAGTGCACTAAAAAAAAAATGACAGTAATATATACGACCCTGAAAATAGCCAAAATGCTTTAAATACACGTTTCCGGCATTTTTGATAATGAAACGGATAATAGTTAAATGCATTAATTTTCATTATATTAAAGGATTTAGCCATTGAGAGAAAAAAGGTGCACTAAAAATAGTGAGAGTAATATATACGACCCTGAAAATAGCCAAAAATGCTTAAGATACACGTTTTAGCCATTCTGATAATGAAACGGATTATAGTTACACGCGGTGATTTTGGTTATATTAAAGGATTTAGCAATGGAGATAAAAAAGGTGCATTAAAAAAAATGACAGTAATATATACGACCCTGAAATTAGCTGAAAATGCTTAAAATACACGTTTAAGCAATTTTGATAATGAAGATTATAGTTAAATGCATTGATTTTCGTTATAGTAAAGGATTTAGCAATTGAGAGAAAAAGGGTGCACTAAAAAAAAAAAAGTAATATATACGACCCTACAAATAGCCGAATATCCTTAAAATACACGTTTAAGCCATTCTGATAATGAAGGAGACTCTAGTTAAATGCACTGATTTTAGTTATGGTAAAGGATTTAGCAATTGAGAGAAAAAAGGTGCACTAAAAAAAATGACAGTAATATATACGACCCTGAAAATAGCAAAAAATGCTAAAAATCCACGTTTAAGCCGTTCTGATATTGAACCTGATTATAGTTAAATGCGCTGATTTTCGTTATATTAAATGATTTAGGAATTGAAAGAGAAAAGGGGCACTAGAAAAAAAAAATGACAATACTATAAACGACCCTGAAAATAGGGAAAAATGCTTAAAATAAACGTTTGAGCCATTCTGATAAGGAAACGGATTATAGTTAAAAGCGCTGTATTTCGTTATATTAAAGGAATTGAGAGAAAAAAAGTGCAGTAAAAAAAAGACATATATATGACCTTGAAAATAGCTAAAAAAGCTTAAAATACACGTTTGAGCCATTCTGATAATGAAACGGATTATGGTTATAAATGCTGATTTTCGTTATATTATAGGATTTAGCAAATGAGAGAAAAAAGGTGCATTAAAAAAAGGACTAATATATACGACCCTGAAAATCGCCAAAAATGCTTAAAATACACGTTTGAGCCATTCTGATAATAAAACAGATTATTGTTAAATGCGTTGATTTTCGTTATATTAAAGGATTTAGCAATAGAGAGTAAAAAGGTGCACTAAAAAAAATAACAGTAATATATACGACCCTGAAAATACCCAAAAATTCTTAAAATACACGTTTGAGCCATTCTGATAATGAAACGGATTTTAGTTAAATCCGCTGATTTTCGTTATATTAAAGGATTTAGCAATTGAGAGAAAAAAGGTGCATTAAAAAAAGGACTTATATATACGACCCTGAAAACGGATTATTGTTAAATGCGCTGATATACGTTATAGTAAAGGATTTAGCAATTGAGAGAAAGAAGGTCCACTAAAAAAAAATATATATATACGACCCTAAAAATAGTCGAAAATGCTTAAAATACACGTTTTAGCCATTCTGATAATAAAGGAGATTCTAGTTAAATGCGCTGATTATAGTTATAATAAAAGGATTTAGCAATTGAGAGAAAAAAGGTGCATTAAAAAAATTGACAGTAAGATACACGACCCTGAAAATAGCCAAAAATGCTAAAAATACACGTTTGAGCCATTCTGATAATGAAGCGGATTATAGTTAAATGCCAGGTTTTCGTTATATTAAAGGATTTAGCAAAAAAAATGACAGTAATATATACGACCCTGAAAATAGCCAAAAATGCTTAAAATACACGTTAGAGCCTTTCTGATAACGAAAAGGAATACAGTTAAATGCACTGATTTTTGTTATATTAAAGGAAAAATCAATTGCGAGAATAAAGGTGCAAGAAAAAAAAATTACGATCCTGAAAAAAAAAATGCTTAATATACACGTTAGAGCCTTTCTGATAACGAAACGGATTACAGTTAAATGCACTGATTTTTGTTATATTAAAGGAAAAATCAATAGCGAGAAAGAAGGTGCAAGAAAAAAAGATGACGATCCTGAAAAAAAAAACAAAAATACTTAAAATACACGTTAGAGCCTTTCTGATAACGAAACAGATTACAGTTAAATGCACTGATTTTATCTATATTAAAGGAAAAATCAATTGTAAGAAAAAATGTGCAAGAAAAATAAAATGACGATACTGAAAAAAGCCAAAAATGATTAAAATACACGTTAGAGCCTTTCTGATAACGAAACAGATTACAGTTAAATGCACTGATTTTTGTTATATTAAAGGAAAAATCAATTGCGAGAAAAAAGGTGCAAGAAAAAAAAATGACGATCCTGAAAAAAAAACAAAAATGCTTAAAATACACGTTAGAGCCATTCTGATAACGAAACGGATTACAGTTAAATGCACTGATTTTTGTTATATTAAAGGAAAAATCAATTGCGAGAAAAAAGGTGCAAGAAAAAAAAATGACGATCCTGAAAAAAAGCAAAAAATGCTTAAAATACACGTTAGAGCCATTCTGATAACGAAACGGATTACAGTTAAATGCACTATTTTTCTTATATTAAAGGAAAAATCAGTTGCGAGAAAAAAGGTGCAAGAAAAAAAAAATGACGATCCTGAAAAAAAAAACAAAAATGCTTAAAATACACGTTAGAGTCATTCTGATAACGAAACGGATTACAGTTAAATGCACTGATTTTTGTTATATTAAAGGAAAAATCAATTGCGAGAAAAAAGGTGCAAGAAAAAAAAAAAGACGATCCTGAAAAAAGCCAAAAATGCTTAAAATACACGTTAGAGCCTTTCTGATAACGAAACGGATTACAGTTAAATGCACTGATTTTTTTTATATATTAAAGGAAAAATCAATTGCGAGAAAAAAGGTGCAAGAAAAAAAAATGACGATCCTGAAAAAGCCAAAAATGCTTAAAATACACGTTAGAGCCATTCTGATAACGAAACGGATTACAGTTAAATGCACTGATTTTTGTTATATTAAAGGAAAAATCAATTGCGAGAAAAAAGGTGCAAGAAAAAAAAAATGACGATCCTGAAAAAAAGCAAAAAATGCTTAAAATACACGTTAGAGCCATTCTGATAACGAAACGGATTACAGTTAAATGCACTGATTTTGGTTATATTAAAGGAAAAATCAATTGCGAGAAAAAAGGTGCAATAAAAAAAATGATCCTGAAAAAAAAACTAAAAATGCTTAAAATACACGTTAGAGCCTTTCTGATAACGAAACGGATTACAGTTAAATGCACAGATTTTTGTTATATTAAAGGAAAAATCAATTGCGAGAAAAAAGGTGCAAGAAAAAAAAATGACGATCCTGAAAAAAGCCAAAAATACTTAAAATACACGTTAAAGTCATTCTGGTAACGAAAAGGATTACAGCTTATTGCACTGATTTTTCTTATATTAAAGGAAAAATCAATTGCGAGAAAAAAGGTGCAAGAAAAAAAATGACGATCCTGAAAAAAAAACTAAAATGCTTAAAATATACGTTAGAGCCATTCTGATAACGAAACGGATTGCAGTTAAATGCACTGATTTTTCTTATATTAAAGGAAAAATCAATTGCGAGAAAAAAAGGTGCAAGAAAAAAATGACGATTCTGAAAAAAAACAAAAAATGCTTAAAATACACGTTAGAGCCATTCTGATAACGAAACGGATTACAGTTAAATGCACTATTTTTCTTATATTAAAGGAAAAATCAATTGCGAGAAAAAAGGTGCAAGAAAAAAAAATGACGATCCTGAAAAAAAAAAAAAAAATGCTTAAAATACACGTTAGTGCCACTCTGATAACGAAACGGATTACACTTAAATGCACTGATTTTTGTTATATTAAAGGAAAAATCAATTGCGAGAAAAAAGGTGCAAGAAAAAAAAAATGACGATCCTGAAAAAAGCTAAAAATGCTTAGAATACACGTTAGAGCCTTTCTGATATCGAAACGGATTACAGTTAAATGCATTGATTTTTGTTATATTAAATGAAAAAAATGAAATTGCAGAAAAAAGGAGCAAGAAAAAAAAAAATTGACGATACTGAGAAAAGCCAAAAATGCTTAAAATACACGTTAGAGTCATTCTGATAACGGAACAGATGACAGTTAAATGCACGTTTGTTGCCATTGATTACGAAAGGATTATAGTTAAATGCGTGGTTTTTCGTTATATTAAAGGATTTAGCAATTGAATGAGAAAAAAGGTGCACTAAAAGAAAAATGACAGTAATCCTGAAAATAGCCAAAAAATGCTTAAAAAACACGTTTAGCCATTCTCATAATGATTGGTTAAATGCACTGATTTTTGTTATATTAGAGGATTTAGATTTTAGGAGAAAAAAGGTGCACTAAAAAAAATAAAAGTAATATATACGACCCTACAAACAGCCAAAAATGCTTAAAATACACGTTTCAGCCATTCTGATAATGAAACAGATTATAGTTAAATGCGCTGATTTTCGTTATATTAAAGGATTTAGCAATTAAAAGAAAAAAGGTGCACGAAAAAAAAATATATACGACCCTGAAAATAGACAGAAATGCTAAAATACACGTTTGAGCCATTCTGATAATGAAACGCTGGTTTGTTGTTATATTAAAGGATGTAGTAATGATTGTCAGAGAAAAAAGGTGCACTAAAAAAATGAAATATGACGATCCTGAAAAAAAGCCAAAAATCTTAAAATACACGTTTGAGCCATTCTGATAACGAAAAGGATTCTAGTTAAATGCACTGATTTTCGTTATATTAAAGGATTAAATCAATTCCGAGAAAAAAAGGTACACAAAAAAATGACAGTAATAAATACGATCCCTGAAAAATAGCCAAAAATCCTAAAATACACGTTTGAGCCATTCTGATAACGAAACGGATTACAGTTAAATGCACTGATTTTTGTTATATTAAAGGAATTACCAATTAGAGAAAAAGGTGCACTAAAAAAAATGACAGTAATATACGACCCTGAAAATAGCCAAAAATGCTTAAAATACACGTTAGAGCCTTCTGATAACGAAACGGATTACAGTTAAATGCACTGATTTTGTCGTTGTATTAAAGAATTTACCAGCTGAGAGAAAAAAGGTGTACGAAAAAAAAAATGACGATATATAGGACCATGAAAATAGCCAAAACTGCTTAAAATATACGTTTGAGCCATTCTGATAACGAAACGGATTATTGTTAAATGCGCTGATTTTCGTTATATTAAAGGATTTAGCAATTGAGATAAAAAGGGTGCACGAAAAAAATGACAGTAATCTCCTGAAAATAGCCCAAAAATGCTTAAAAATACACGTTTGAGCCATTTCTGATAACAGAAACGGATTCTAGTTAAATGCGCTGATTTTCGTTATATTAAAAGAAAATTCAATTGCAAAAAAAAAAAGGTGCACAAAAAAAATAACAGTAATAAATACGACCTAAAAATAGCCAAAAAATCCTTAAAATACACGTTAGAGCCATTCTGATAAATGAAACGGATTACAGTTAAATGCTCTGATTTTTATTTTAAATAAAGGATTTACCAATTAAGAGAAAAAAGGTGCACTAAAAAAAATGACAGTAATATATACGACCCTGAAAATAGCCAAAAATGCTTAAAATACACGTTTGAGCCCTTCTTATAATTAAAGGGATTATAATTAAATGCGCTGATTTTCGTTATATTAAAGAATTTAACAGCTGAGAGAAAAAAAAGTGTACGAAAAAAAAATGACAGTAATATATACGACCCTGAAAATAGCCAAAAATGCTTATAATACACGTTTGAGCCATTCAGATAATGAAACGGATTATTGATTAATTCGGTGATTTTCGTTATTTTAAAGGATTTAGCAATTGAGAGAAAAAAGGTACACTGAAAAAAAATGACAGTAATATATACGACCCTGAAAATAGCCAAAATGCTTAAAATACACATTTGAGCCATTCTGAAAATGAAACGGATTATAGTTAAATGCGCTGATTTTCGTTCTATTAAAGGATTTAGCAATTGAATGAAAAAAGGTGCACTAAAAAAAAATGACAGTAATATATACGTCCCTTAAAATGGCCATAAAATGCTTAAAATACACGTTTGAGCCATTCTGATAATAAAACGGATTATAGTTAAATGCGCTGATTTTCGCTATATTAAAGTATTTAGCAATTGAGAGAAAAAAGGTACACTAATAAAAAAAATGATAATAATAATTACGACCCAAAAAATAGCCAAAAATGCTTAAAATACACGTTTGAGCCATTCTCATAATGAAACGGATTATAATTAAATGCGCTAATTTTCGTTATATTAAAGGATTTAGCAAGTGAGAGAAAAAAGGTACACGAATAAAAAAAATGTAAATATATTTAACACATGAAAATAGCCAAAAAATGCTTAAAATATACGTTTGAGCCATTCTGATAATGAAATGGATTATAGTTAAATGCCCTGATTTTCGTTATATTAAAGGATTTAGCAATTTTGAGAGAAAAAGGTGCACTAAAAAAAATATCTCAGTAATATATACGACCCTGAAAATAGCCAAAAATGCTTAAAATACACGTTTATAGTGCATTTTATAATGCGCTTATTTTCGTTTATATTAAAGGATTTAGTAACTCAGAGAAAAAAGGTGCACTAAAAAAATGACAGTAATATATACGACCTGAAAATAGCCAAAAATGCTTAAAAATACACGTTGCGCCATTCTGATATAATGAAACGGATCATAGTTAAATGCGCTGATTTTCGTATATTAAAGGATTTAGCAATTTGAGAGAAAAAAGGTGCTGAAAAAAATGACAGTAATATATACGACCCAGAAAATAGCCAAAATGCTTAAAATACACGTTTGAGCCATTCTGATAATGAAACGGATTCTAGTTAAATGCGCTGATTTTCGTTATATTAAAGGATTTAGTATTTCAGAGAAAAAAAAGGTACACAAAAAAATAACAGTAATAAATACGACCCTAAAAATAGCCAAAAATCCTTAAAATACACGTTTGAGCCATTCTGATAATGAAACGGATTATAGTTAAATGCTCTGATTTTCGTTATATTAAAGGATTTACCAATTAAGAGAAAAAAGGTGCACTAAAAAAAAAATGAGTAAAGATAATACGACCCTGAAAATAGCCAAAAATGCTTAAAATACACGTTTGAGCCCTTCTTATAATTAAAGGGATTATAATTAAATGCGCTGATTTTCGTTATATTAAAGAATTTAACAGCTGAGAGAAAAAAAAGTGTACGAAAAAAAAAATGACAGTAATATATACGACCCTGAAAATAGCCAAAAATGCTTATAATACACGTTTGAGCCATTCAGATAATGAAACGGATTATTGATTAATTCGGTGATTTTCGTTATTTTAAAGGATTTAGCAATTGAGAGAAAAAAGGTACACTGAAAAAAAATGACAGTAATATATACGACCCTGAAAATAGCCAAAATGCTTAAAATACACATTTGAGCCATTCTGAAAATGAAACGGATTATAGTTAAATGCGCTGATTTTCGTTCTATTAAAGGATTTAGCAATTGAATGAAAAAAGGTGCACTAAAAAAAAATGACAGTAATAAATACGACCCTGAAAATAGCCAAAAATGCTTAAAATATACGTTTGAGCCATTCTGATAATGAAACGGATCATAGTTAAATGCGCTGATTGACAGTATATTAAAGGATTTAGCAATTGAGAGATAAAAGGTGCTTTAAAAAAATGACAGTAATATATACGACCCTGAAAATAGCCAAAAATGCTTAAAATACACGTTTCTGATATTGGAACGGATAATAATTAAATGGGCTGATTTTCGTTATATTAAAAAAAATAGAAATTGAGAGAAAAAAGGTACACTAAAAAAAATGACAGTAATAAATACGACCCAGAGAATAGCCAAAAATGCTGAAAATACACGTCTTAGCCATTCTGATAATGAAACGGACTATTGTTAAATGCGCTTATTTTCGTTATATTAAAGGAATTAGCAATTGAGAGAAAAAAGGTGCACTAAAAAAAAAAATATATATACGACCCTGAAAATAGCCAAAAAAGCTAAAAATACACGTTTGAGCCATTCTGAAAGTAAAACGAATTGTAGTTAAATGCCCCCCCCCCCCCCCTGCGCTGATTTTCGTTATATTAAAGGATTTAGCAATTGAGAGAAAAAAGTGCACAAAAAAATAACAGTAAATAGGCCCCTCCAATATACCATAAATGCTTAAAATACACGTCTGAGCCATTCTGATAATGAAACGGATTATAGTTAAATGCGCTGATTTTCGTTATATTAAAGGATTTAGCAATAAAGAGAAAAAAGGTGCACTAAAAAAAAGGACAGTAAAATAAACGACCCTGAAAATAGCCAAAAATGCTTAAAATGCACGTTAGAGCCATTCCTATATGAAAATGCACTTAAATTAAATAGATTTTCGTTTTATTAAAAAGATTTAGGCATTTGAGAGAAAAAGGTGCACTAAAAAAAAATGCCAGTAATATATACACCCTGAAAATAGCTAAAAATCTTAAAATAACGTTAGAGCCATTCTGATAATGAAATTGATTATAATTCAATGCGCTGATTTTCGTTATATTTAAGGATTTAGCAATTGAGAGAAAAAAGGTGAACTAAAAAAAATGAGTAATATATACGACACTGGAAATAGTCGAAAATACTTAAAATACACGTTTAAAGCATTCTGATAAGGAAACGGATTATAGTTAAAAAGCGCTGATTTTCGTTATATTAGTTTAAAGGATTTAGCAATTGAGAGAAAAAGGTTTAAAACTAGAAAAAATGACAGTAACGTGTATAAAACCCTGAAAATAAAGGCCCGCAGAAAAATTGTTTATTATATTTACTTATATAATACACGTTTGAGCCATGTTTCAGATAATGAAAAGGATTATAGTTAAATACGCTGGATTATCGTATATATTAAATGATTTGTAGCAATGTCAGAGAAAAAACGGTGCATCGTTAAAAAAAATGACTAATATATACCACTCTGAAAATAGCCAAAAATGCTTATAATACACGTTTGAGCCATTCTGATAATGAAACTGATAATAGTTAAATGCGCTGATTTTCGTTATATTAAAGGATTTAGCAATTAAAAGAAAAAAGGTGCACTAAAAAAAGCTTAGAATATATAACGACCCCTGAATATAGCCAAAAATGTTCTTAAAATACACGTTGAGCCATTCTGATAATGAAACGGATTGATAGTTTTAAATGCGCTGAATTTCGTTATACTGAAGGATTTAGCAATTCAGAGTAAAAAGGTGCACCAAAAAAAAAAAAAAAAATGACAGTAATATATACGACCCTGAAAATAGCCAAAAATCCTTAAAATACACGTTTCTGATAATGAAACGGATTTTAGTTAAATACGCTGAATTCCGTTATATCAAAGGATTTAGCAATTGAGAGAAAAAATGTGCACTAAAAAAATGACAGTAATAAATACGACCCTGAATATAGCCAAAAGTCTGCTTAAAAATACACGTTTGAGCGTTATTCTGTATAATGAAATGGTGGATGATAGTTAAATGCAACTGATTTCGTGTGTGTGTCGTTATACTAAAGGATATTTAGGAATTCAATGAGAAAAAAAAGGAATGCACCAAAAAAAAAAAAAAAATGACAGTAATATATACAGACCTGAAAATAGCCAAGAATCCTTAAAATACAGGTTTGTGATAATGAAACGGATGGTAGTTAAAGACGCTGAGTTCCGTTATATTAAAGGATTTAGTAATTGAGAGAAAAAATGTGCACTAAAAAAAATGACAGTTAAAATAAATACGATCCTGAAATAGCAAAAATGCTTAAAAATTACACCTCAGAGCCATTCTGGATAATGAAACGGATTATAGTAAAATGTGCTGTTTTCGCATATTAAAGTATTTTAAAGCCTAGATTGAAGAAAAAGGTGCACTAGAAAAAAAAGACAGTCAAGTATACGACGTCTGAAAATCGCCAAAAAAAAGCTAAAAAATACACGTTTGAGCCATTCTGATAATGAAACGGATTATAGTTAAATGCGCTAATTTTATCGTTATATTAAAGGATTTAGCAATTGAGAGAAAAAAGTGCACTAAAAAAAATAAACAGTAGTATCTACGACTCAGAAAAAGCCAAAAATGGTATTATATACACGTTTATGAGCCATTCTGATAATTTTATAGCGGATTAAATTAAATGGCTGATTTTCGTTATATTAAAGGATTTAGCAATTGAGAGACAAAAGGTGGACTAGAAAAAATAACAGTAATATATACTATCGCTGAAAATAGCCAAAAATTATAATGAAAACGGATTATTGTTAGAAGCACTGATTCTTTCCTTATATTAAAGGATTTAGCATTGAGAAATAAACACAGGTGCACTAAAAAATGACAGTGATATATACGACCTGAAAAGAGCCAAAAATTCTTAAAATACACGTTTAAGCCATTCATATAATGAAATGTGCTTATTTTCGTTGTATTAAAGGATTTAAGCAATTGCAACAGAAAAAAGTTGCACAAAAAAGAAAAACGACAGTAATATATACGACCCTGAAATAAACCCAAAAATGACATTTAAAAATACACGTTTGAGCCATTCTGATAATGAAAACGGATTATAGTTAAATGCGCTGGATTTTAGTTATATTAAAGGATTTAGCGAATTGAGAGAGAGAAAAAAAGGTGCAATAAAAAAAAAATGAGTTATATATACGACCCTGTAAAATAGCGAAAAAATGCTTAAAAATCACGTTTGACCCATTCTGCTAATGTGCCTTATTTTCAGGTTATATTATAGTGGATTTAGATAATATGAGAGAAAAAAGGGTTCACTTAAAAAAAAAAATGTATAGTAATATATACGACCCTGAAAAAAATCCAAAAATGCTTAAAATTCCACGTTTGAGCCATCCTGATATTCAACGGGATTATAGTTAAATAAATGCACGTATTTTAGTCATATTAAAGGATTTAGCATTGAGAGAAAAAATGTGCACTAAAAAAAAAATAACAGATAATAAATACGACCCTGAAAAAATAGCCAAAAATTGTTTAAAATACACGTTTGAACCATTCTGATATTGAAACGGATTATAGTTAAATGCGATGATTTTCGTTATATAAAGGATTTAGCAATTGAGAGAAGCAAAAAAGGTGCACTAAAAAAAATGACAGTAATTTATACGACCTGGAAAATAACCAAAACTCTTAAAAAGACACGTTTGAGCCATCGATAATGACACGATTATAGTTAAATGCTCTGATTTTCCGTCATATTAAAGGATTCGCATTCAGAGAAAAAAAGTCGCACTAAACCAAAATGACAGTAATAATCGAACCCTTGAAAAATTAGCCAAAAATGCGCTTAAAATATCACGTGTTTGAGCCCATATCTGAGAATGAAACGGATTATAGTTTTAAATGCGCTGATTTTCGTCATATTAAAGGATTTAGCAATTAGAGGGAGAGAAAAAATGGGTGCGCTAAAAAAATGATAGTAATATATACGACCCTCGAAAATAGTTCAAATCCTTCAAATTACACGTATTTGAGCCATTCTGATATTCTTATGATGCGCTGATTTTCGTTATATTAAAGGATTTAAGCAATTCAGAGAAAAAAGGTGCACAAAAAAAAAATGACAGTATATACGACCCTGATAATAGCCAAAAATGCTTATAATACACCTGTGAGCCATTCTGATAATGAAACGGATTATAGTTAAATGCGCTGATTTTCGTTATATTATAGGATGTAGTAATTGAGGGAAAAAAAAAAGGTACCACAAAAAAAAAAACAAATGACAGATAATATATAGGACACCCTGAACCTAACCAAAAATGCTTAAAATACAAGTTTGAACCATTCTGATAATGAAACGGATTATAGTTAAATGCGCTTGTCGCGGTCGACGGCTCTGTCCATGCGCAATCGCCCTCGATTACGTTACATAAAGGTGCGCCCTTCCTCAATTAAGATTGAAATTTAATGCCATGACTTTGCAGGAACGTATCTTTAGCGAGGAAGCAATATTGAAACACCAGTGACCCCTGGCAACTCCTTTGGCGACATCAAGTGACGTTAGATACGACTCTGGCGCCGCTTCATCATCAATGATTTAGCAATTGAGAGAAGAAAGGTGCACTAAAATATATAACTGTGTTTAATAAGTTACGAACAATGAGATAGCGAGAGATAAGCCAAAATGCTCTGTTAAAATACACGTTTGATTCGATTCTGATAAGAAACGGATAATGTTTACTGCGGTGATTTTTGGATGATATATTTGAATGAATTTTAGCTACGTGAGAGAAAAAAAGGGGCACTAGAGAAAAAAAAGTTTATATATAGACACTGCATATAGCCAAAAAATGGCTTAAATACAAGTTTAAGCCATTCTAAAAAGGAAACAGATTATAGTATAAAAGCCATGAATTTCTTAATATTAAAGGATTAGCAAATGAGTGTGTGTGCTCGTGCGTAAAAAGTAGTGCACTAAAAAAGAGAAATACGACGCTTGTGAGAAAAAAGCTAACGTTGCTTTATAAATACACGTTGGCCATTCCGATAAAGATTATAGTTAGTAGTGATGCGAAGTTATGGATGTTATACAGTAGAGCCAAATCGAAATCATTAAGCTATAGCACATTTTAAGCCGATGTTTTGAAAAGAACCAAGATGGTATTTTTAATAAGGTGTCGACAAGTAGCTTTATGAAGAAGGATATTAGCAATTGAGAGAAAAAAAGTGCATGATAAAAAAAAAATGACGTAATATAGTACGACTATCTTGAATAATGAGCCGCAAAAAAAGTTTGTGTAAAATACACGTTAGAGCCATTTCATCCATGAAAACGGATAATGAGTTTTTATGCGGTGATTTTGTGTTATATATATTTAAGAACATTTGCAATTGAATATTAGAGAAAGAATGAGGTGCATAAAAAATAAAGATTAAATATATTAAGACTGCATTTTTAGTCAAAAATGTACTTTTTGTAAATACCGTTTAAGCCATTCAGTAAATGAAACAGATTTCGAGTAAAAAGCTGATTTACGTTATCTAATAAAGGATTTATTCAATTTATGAGAGAAAATAAGGTCTATGCACTAAACGCAAATAGCAGTAATCTATATACAACTGCCTGAAACTCTAGCAAAATGCTTAAAAACTAGTATATTCTGAGCGCGATGTCACGGTACTGAAAAGATTGGATAATTACTCAAATGCGGCTCATTTTCTGTTGTAAGATTAAAGGATTATATTAAAGAGTGAATAAGGATCTCTCGACCAACTGAAGATATCCAAAAAATACGTGTTTAAACAACATTTGATCCATTTGATACTGAAACGGCATTATTGTATGCGCTGATTACGTAGCCGCGTAGATTTAAAGGAAACTATGCAAATTAGAGATCCCTTGTGAGAATAAAAAAGGTTAGCGACTACTAAGAAAAGCAGGAACTCGTGACATAACTACTATATACGCCCTGGACTAAATATCCAAACAGACCTCTCTTAAAAACACGTTTGAGACCTAATTCTGATAATGAAACAGAAAATAGTTTAAAAGCGACTGATTTTCTGTTATATTATAACCGGATTTAGCAATTGAGAGATAAAAATTAATACCTAAATAATAAATGCCTAAATAAATCTATACGACCCTGAAAATAGGCATAACCGCTTAAAATTGTACCGATTATATATATATGAGCAATTTTGCGTAATGATAAGTATTGCTTAGATTAAATGCGCGGATTTTCTATATATTAATTGGATTAAGCAATTTAGATGACGACAAAAGGTATGCACTAAACTAACAAAAAATCCAGTAAACTTACTACCCCTTACCCCCCCCCCTACCTCCCTCCCTGAACAATAGCCCAAATTGCTTAATATATACGTATATAGAACCTTATCTATCCCACCCCACTCCCCCCATAAAGAGAAGATACAACATTCCCTCCCCCACCTGACACCTTCACCATCACCCCCAACCACCTGATAATGAAGTACGGGGTGTATATAGTTAAATCGTATACTGATTTGTTCGTGAATATTATATAGAGAAATTTAGACCAATTCTGAGAGTAACAGGTCTATTATATATAGTGCCCGAAAAAAAAATGCGACAATGAAAAATATTAGCGCCAAAAATTCTTAAAAAACACGTGTTTAAGCTATTTAGATTAATGCGACTGTGTTTCGTGATTATATTAATAGGAATTGCTAAGTTAGTCATTAAAGAGACGAAATGTGCACAAAAAAAAAAAATGGACAGTTAATGTATACGACATGAAAATCGCCAAAATGCTTAAAATAAAAGTTTGAGCACTCTGATGAATGAACGGAATATATAGATTAAAGCTCGCAGAATTTTCGTTATATTAAATGATATTGTCAAAATTCAAGATAGAAAAAAATATGCACTAAAAAATAAAGGACAATAATATGTACGACCCTGAAAATTAGACAAAAAACACCTTGAAAAATGCCTGTTATTGAGCCATTCTGATAATGCGGTGATTTTCGATAATATATATTATAATTAAGTAATATGTAGTAATTAAATAGATAGTAAAACAGGTGCACTCTAATATAATAAAAAGACATAAAAATTACGACCTTAAGTAAACTATAGCCAAAAATGCTTCAGATAACGTTTTTAGGGCCCTCTGTTAATGCGGTTTATTCGTTATATTAAAGGATTTT
>NW_028235769.1:5000-7710 GCF_977035675.1 Penaeus japonicus | reverse complement strand
ATATATATATTTAATATTTATCTATATTTATATTGATAAAATTTATATATGTATATATATATATATATAGTATACATATAATATTTATGTAAAAATATATGATATAGATATATATATTAATTGGAGAGTGTGTGTGTGTCTGGATCAAAAATAATGGGGAGGATTGGGGAGGCTTTGGGTAGGGGATGAGGATATAGTTATATACCTTATAGGCCAACTGTTTACACACTTCCTGCACATATTATGTATGTGTAACTACATGTACTATATACTATATATATATATATATATATATATATATCATGATATTATATATACATATGATATATATATATAGTATATATATTTGTTTTATATATTTATATATATATATATATATATATGTATATATATGTACATACATATATACTATATAATATATATATATATATATACCCCACAAAATCACGAGTTAGTGATATGTATTGGTGTGTGTGTGTTTGTGTGCAGTTGTGTGTGTGTGTGTGGGTGCTTGTGTGTGTGTGTGGTAAGTGTGTTTGTTGTGGGTTGTGTTGGTGTATATCATATTATATATACTCATATTATATATATAGGTTATATATAAATATATATACACCATATATATTTATTTGTATATACACTCTATATAATATATATATATATATATATATATATATATATATACATATATATATGTATCACACATATCATATGTATAAACACACTATATATATATATATATATATATATATGATATATATATATATATATATATAAGATACATCCAAAACACACACACACACACACACACACACACACACACACACACACACAGTGGTCCACACACACACACACAACACACATATATATATATATATATATATAAATATATATATATATATATATATACATATACATTTATACACATACATATATGTGTAGGTGTATGTAACGGTAGGCCTATACGATATATAGCTATATCATCCCTCCCTCCCTCCCTCCTTCTCTTTCCCTCTTTAGCCTCCTACATTAACCCTTCCCCCCCCCCCCTTTCCTCCCCTCTCCTCTCCTCTCCCCTCCCCTCCCCTCTCCCCTCACTTTGGCGTGTGTACGTGCGTGCGATCCACTCAGGCTTTGCCCCTTGGGTCTCGTAAAATAGGTAGGCTCGCGGTCTCTTAGTCATTACGTCATCTCGAGAGTCTGCGATTCTTATTTTTATGTTTGTGTGTTTCACCTGTTATTTCTTTTTTATTTCTTTATTTTTTCTTCGTTTATATATACTTCCTTGTTTGTTTGAGATTGTTTTTCTTTTTTTTTTCCTTTTTTTGCTCATTATTTCTGATTTTATCTGTTTATCGGTCTGTCAATCTTTCTTTTACGACGAAGAGAAAGATCTATTACCAAGAACAGGGTCTTTTTTTTTCTTCATTCTGCTAATCATTTTACTTTCACAGCATTTCAAAAAATATAAAGAAGCAAAAACAACTACACCAACAACCAAAAAACCTCGCCTTTAATCAACCTAATCCACCAATTAGAATCGCAAACAGAATTCCCGCGTCAGCCAATAGGAATAACCCGACGCGCGTGACGTCACCATACCCGCCAGCCAATCAGCGATCGAGGACGACACACAAGCGGAGATGGCAGCATCAGGTGTGGTGTGAGACAAGGCAGATTAGGGAGCAAGGAATGACGGGGTATTATGAACTTAAGAGGGTTTAGCCCAGCCCGTAAAGCGAGGGGAAAGGAGGGGAAACTTATATCAGAGTATCTGGGAGATTTATGGAGCATATAGAAGCTGGAATTTGTGAGGTTTGATTACGTTTTGTTCTGTGTGTGTGTGTGTGTGTGTGGATGTGTATGTATGTATGTGTGTGTGTGTGTGTGTGTGTGTGTGTGTGTATATATATATATATATATGTATATATATATATATATATATATATATATATATTATAATATATATAATATATATATATTACTACAGTATATATATATATATATATATATATTTATATATATATATATATATATATATATATATATATTATATATATATATATATATATGCCAATACTATACATATATGTGTATATATATGCTATAGGTTATATATATATATATATTATATATATATATATGAAATATATATATTATATATATATTTAGTGTGTGTGTGTGTGTGTGTGTGTGTGTGTGTGTGTGTGTGTGTGTGTGTGTGTGTGTGTGTGTGTGTGTGTATACATACACACATACCAGCAGCCGCTGTAGTGTGTGTGAGTTTTTCTTTTTATTCTTCCTTTGTATTCTTTTCGTTTTCTTTCTATTCCTCTTATTCCCCGTTCCATCAGCTTTAGAGAAAAAAATTCGGTTGCTTTATCTTGTTAATATAATTCCCACATCAGACGTTCCTTCAAGCGATTATAGTCTCCTATTTTTACTTAATTGATATGCTTATCCTTTAGAACAGCTTTGATTAAATTAACTATTCATTCAGCTTTAGTATTGCATAATCATTGCATGCAGGGATTTAATTATCACATTTACATTCTCAAAGGACGGATTTTACAACACAATCTTTGAATGAAGTTGATAAGAGAAAGAGAGAGAGAGGAGGGTGAGATAGAGGCAGAGATAGATAGATAGAGAGAGAGAGAGAGAGAGAGAGAGAGAGAGAGAGAGAGAAGAGGGAGGGAGAGGGAGGGAA
>NW_028235769.1:0-2500 GCF_977035675.1 Penaeus japonicus | reverse complement strand
ACTTTCTCATAAGACTTCTACACTACGACATTTTCTAAAATCTTAAAAAAAAATAAAAAAATTATAAAATAAAATAAAATAAAAATAACCCCCTAAATAAAAGCTAATTAGATAAAGCTACATTATTGATTAGAAAGATCGATGCGCCACTTTCGAAATGGGATGCAGCGATAAGGAAGTCAATGAAGGGGAAAAGAGAGGGAGAGAGAGAGGGGAAGGGGAGAGGGGAGAGAGAGATGGGGGAGAGATGGAGAGGGGGAGGGGAGATGGGGGAGAGATGGAGAGGGGGAGGGGAGAGAGATATGAGGTGAGAGAGGGGGAAGGGGAGAGGGGGGAGAGATGGAGATGGGAAGGAGAGAGAGGGGAGATATGGAGAGGGGAAGGGGAGAGGGGGGGAGAGATGCAGATGGGAAGGGGAAAGGGGGGGAGGGGAGGAGGGAGAGAGAGAGAGGGAGGGGGTGAGAGATGGAAAGGGGAAGGGGAGAAAGAGAGGGGGGAGAGATGGAGATGGGAAGGGGAAAGGGGGAAGGGGAAGGGGAGAGGGGGGGAGGGGAAGGGGAGAGGGGGGGAGAGGTGAGGGGAGAGAGAGAAGGGGTGAGAGGGGGGAGAGATAGAGAGGGGAAGGAGAGAGAGAGAGAGAGAGAGAGAGAGAGAGGGAGGGGGGGGATGGAGATAGAGCAAAAAAGTGAGAGAGAGAGAGAGAAAGAGGTTCGGAGAGTGAGAGTGAAAGAGAGAAAGACAGAACAACAGAAAGAGAGAGAGAAAAGGGAGGGGTAGAGAGAGAAAGAGCAAAAGGGGAGAGAGAAAAAGAATCGAAAATTCATTATTCGAAGAAGGAAATGGAAGAGTGGGGTGAAAAATCGAGGGGGGAAATGGAGTCGGGTGACATAGGAGGGTGGGATGGGGACAGCGGGGGAAGGAGGGTAAGTGGAGTCGCTCTGTAATTGCAAAGAGGAATGCAAGTCGAGCGGAAATTATTGAGGGTGTGAATGTTCTTTTTCTTTGTCTTCTTTTTCTTTTCTTTCTTTCTTTATATATATATATATAATTTATATATAATATATATATATATATATATATATTTAATATATTAATATATAATATTATATAGATTGCAAAAACATATATATATACATACATACATACAAGGGTGTGGTGTGTGTGTGTGGTGTAAATTATTATATATATATATATATATTATATATATATATATATATATAATAAATATATATAAATATATATATATATAGTACCATCCACACACACCTCTATATACATATAGAATGAATAGATAGCTAGAAAGATATTAATGCACGACACACACATACATTATATATATATATTATATTATATATATATATATATATATTATATATATATATATATATATATATAAATATATGAATAAATATATATATATATATAAATATATATATATATAAATTATATATAATATATACATTATATGCATCTATATATATATATATATATATATATATATATATATATATATATATATATATATATTATATATATATACAGTGTGTATATATATATATATATATACAGTGTGTATATATATTATATATATATATATATATATATATATATATTTATATATATATATATATATATATATATATATATACAGTGTGTATATATATATAATATATATATAATATTATATATAGTATTATATATATATATATATATTATATATATAATATATATATACAGTGTGTATATATATATATATATATATATATTTTATATATATATATATATATATATATATATATATATTATATATATGCATATAAATAATTATTATATTATATATATATATATATATATATATATATTATATTATATATATAGATAATATAATATTTTATATATATATTATATATATATATTATATATATATATTCTCCTTCCATTTTCCTCTCCTTTCCATGTCATTAAAAGTGAAGAATACGACCGACACTTCCCTCTTTCTTCTTTGAATAATTGAATGATCACCATGTGGCGGGGGCGGGGGAGGGGGGGAGGGAGGGAGGGTGGGTGGGAGGGAAGTAGAGGGTGGGAGGGAAGGAGGGAGGATGGGAGGGAGAGGTAATGAAGGAGGGAAGAAGGGAGGGAGAGGGAGGGAGGGAGAGAAGTAGAGGGAGAGAGGGAAGGAGGGAGAAGGAGGGAGGGAGGGAGGGAAGAAGAGAGGGAGGGAGGGAAGGAGGGAGGGAAGGAGGGAGGGCGGGAGGGAGGGGGGAAGGAGACGGAAGGAGAGGGAGGGAGGGAGGGAGGGAGGGAGGGAGGGAGGGAGGGAGGGAGGGAGGGAGAGTAATATCTGGCCACTTGATATGCGTTCAGTCTGAAAGTGAAAAAGGAATATTGAGGTCTATATATCTGTATCGGCATATTTACCAATCATGTATTCATATATACTTATATACAAATGCATTTATCTTTATCTTATATATATATATATATATATATATATATA
>NW_028235768.1:0-5373 GCF_977035675.1 Penaeus japonicus | reverse complement strand
TATATAATATATATTTATATATATATTTAGAAATTGTGTATATAAATGCAAAATATAATATATATATATATATATATATATATATATACATTCACAAATGTATATATACATATATATATGTATATATATATATGTGTGTGTGTGTGTGTGTGAATCCATATGCATATAAAAAAGAGAATGCCGGAGAGATGATGAGATACACCGATAGGGGGATATTCACGCACAAACACACATCCATGCGTGTGTGTGTGTGTGTGTGAGTGTCATTCGATCATTTTAGTTATCCGTGTGGTCTCCTTTCCCGCCTCGATGTGACCAGACCGCCGGCGTATATCTGGCACAACCTTTTAGTGCAAGAAAGCAACCAGTACCATGACTCAATGTGTATTTGTACCAAAAGGGTATCACCACATTTTGTATCTGATGTTATGTATTTGATATCATGTCCGCCTACATTTGCGAGATATAGAGATAAGAGATAGATATATAGGTTGGTAGATATATAGATAGACAGAAAGATAGATAAAGAGAGAGAGAGAGACAGAGAGAGAGAGAGAGAGAGAGAGAGAGAGAGAGAGAGAGAGAGGCAGAAAGAACAGAATACTGAGAGAGTGTAAAAGAGAATAGAAAGAGAAGAGAAGAGTAAAGAGGAGGACGAGAATCAAGAGAGAAAAAAAAAGTGAGAGAGAGAGAGGGAGTGAAGGAGAGAGAAAGAGAGAGGGAGAGGGAGAGAAGAGAGAGAGAGAGAGAAAGAGAGAGAGATTAGAAGTGAGAAGAAGTGAGAAGAGATGAAGAGAGAGATATAAAAGAAAAAATAAAGAGAGAGAAAAGAAGAGAGAGAGAAGTAGTTTATATATTGTGAATAGTGTTAGAGATGTGTAAGAGAGAGAGAGGGAGGTGAGAGAAGAGGGGTAGTTATGTGGGGGGGGGTAAGTGAGGGAGAAAAAAAGAAGAGTTGTGAGTGATGAAAGAAAGAGATTGAAAGTGATAAGTGTGGTTTTGTTGTGTGTTGAGTATGAGTGAGTGAGATAAATAGATGAATTAGATGTGTGTGAGTAAAAGAGAGTGAGAGTGATTAGTGAGATTTGAGAGTGTGGGAATAGTGAATGAGTGTGTAGTGTGTTTAGTGTGTGAGATAGATATGAGTTGTGTGAGAAAGTTGCTTGATGTAGAATTGGTTGTGTTAAGATGTGTTGTAATAGAATGTGAGTAAGAAGTTGATGAAGAAGAGAATTTTAAATTTATAAATATAGAGTGAGAGTGAGTTGAGAGAGAGAGATGAGATGTAGTGTATGTGGTGTAAGTATGTGTTAGAGGGGATTGTATTGAGTTGTGTATATGAGAAATGAGAATGAATGTGATGTTTATATTGAGAGTAGAGTGTGATGATGCGTGTGTGTGAGTTAGTAGTAGATGAGAATTTTATTGTATTGTAGAGTCCCGTGCGGGAGTCCATTATAATAACAACAAGACTGTATGAAAAGTTGAAATACGTCATAGGCAGACGAGGTAGGGTGTATTATAAGCTCCCAGTCTTTGAACATTAGAGGTCTTCTGGCGTGCAGCATCCCTCTCGGTGTGTGTGTTTTTGTTTTATATATTTATATATATTAGATACGATAATATTTATAAATATTTTTAGATAGAATATATAAATTATTATATTTGAATTAACAGCTATATAGAGTTAATAGATATATATAAATATATATATATATATATAGATATATATATATGTACAACTATATATATTGATTTATTTATTATATATATATTTATATTATATATATATAATTTATATATATATTTATATATAAAATATATATATATATATATAGATATTTATATATATTATACATACACAAAGAGAGAGAGAGAAAAGAAAGCTACATAGAAACTTATAAACAATTAACATAAATATGGATATAAATATATATATAGATATATATAATACTATACAGATATGTCAATAGATATCAAAATAGAAATAGATACAGATAAAGATCTGAACAAAGAACCAAGGTCACCCACATACATGCGGGTGACACGTGACAGCAAGAGAGAGCGTGTACGAGTGTCCATACGCATATGTACGTATGTGAGCAAGTGCGCACCCTATATGGCCTATGACAGGTGTCACAAGCAACACGTAGCTGCTATGTCAAGGCCGCTAGAGTCAAGCTAAAATATTAAGCAATCGCAGTTCATTGTGGAAGACGTGCAGAATCAAGAAGATATGAGAACTTGGCGCGTTTCGACGATATCTTCATCAGAATTCTATAGAAAAAGATCGTATCATTTTGACGTAAAGGAAAAAAAAAAGAAAAATTGCGCTGCGCCGTTATTCATTCTCATGAGATTACGTCATCGGTCTCGAAAGAAAGATGAAATGCATGGCAATTATTGATTGTGAGAAGGACAATTGTGACTCATCTTGCAAAATTGTGATAAAGAAGGACAAGGGAAGACACTGATAGGGCATAAGCTGATTGGATTTGATAACAATTACAATAACTACTAACAATGATAGATTCTATCAGCAATGGTGATAATTGTGATGATAAAAGTGACGATATCACCAAGAATCATACAACTAATAATCATAAATGATGATAATGATCAAAAGAATAACGATACTGGTGGGTATGATAGTAATGATAACAATGATGACAATGACGAGACTGAAAATAAGGACAGTAAGTATGATAATAGTGATAATGATGATAATAATTATAATATTAATAATAATGATGATAATAATGATAATGATAATGATAAGGATAATAATGGTGGTAACAATATCAATAACAGTAATGATAATAATGATAATTATGATGATACTGACAATAGTGACAATGTAGATAATAACAACAATATTAACTATAATTTTAATAATAATGATGATAATAAGAATAGTGACAATGATAATGATAATGATAATAACTGTAGTGACAATAATAGCAATAAAATAACGATAACAACGATATTAATGATAATAATGAAAATGATAATGATTATGATTATGATGATATTATTATCACTATTTTTTTTTATCATCATAAGGATAATGATAGTAATGAAAGGATGCTAACAATAATGGTGACAATCATAATGATGATGATTATAATGATAATGATAAAAAGGATAACAATGATAGTGATAACAATAATGATGATATCAATAAAAATGACAATATAAATAGTAATGATAATGAAAGTGCTGATGATTATTATGATATCAATGATAATAATAATAATAATAATAATAATAATAACGATGATGATAGCGATAATAATGATGATAATAATAATAATAATAATAATAATAATAATAATGATAATAATAATAATAATAATAATAATAATAATAATAATAATAATAATAATAATGATAATAATAATAACAATAATAATAATAATAATAATAATAATAATAATAATAATAATGATAATAATAATGACGATAATAACGATGATAATAATAATTATAATAATAATATTAATAATAATAATAATCACCATCATCATCATTATCATCACCATAACAACAATAGCAACAACAACAGAACACCGATGATTAAAGAAACCAAACAGAAGAGAAATAACAATAACAGTACCAACAATGAAGGCGCCTCAAAGGGAATGACTGAGCGAGGGAGGTTCGCGACATCAAAGCAAACTCGAAGATTTTTAAGAGCTGATAAGAAATCCTTGGGCAATAAAAACGAATTTGAGTAACGATAAAAAACGGCCGTTGAGAGAAAGAGAAAGAGGTAGAAGATGATGAAGGCGAAGGTGGAGGAGGTGGAGAAGGAGTGGGAGGTGATGGTGATGGTAGAGGAAGAGGAGGAGGAGGTGGTGGTGGAGATGACAGCGGAGGTGAAGGAGGAGGAAGAGGTGGTGGTGGTGGCGGAGGAGAAGGTGGAGGAGGAGGAGGTGAAGGTGGAAGAGGAGGAAGAGGTGGTGGTGGAAACAAAGAAAAAAAAACGAAGAAAAAAAAAAGAATGTAAAAGGCAAAGAAGAAGAGTAGAAAACGAAGAATAAGAAGAATATAGAAAGATAGTAAGGAAAAGGAAATAAAAAACGATAGAGTGAGAATGAGTTCAATTAATTTTGATTAGAGGCAAAAGAGAAAGAACAAGAAAAGATGAAGAAGAAGAAGAAGTAATATAAGAAAGATTTTCTATCGAATATTTCATATAATATGATTAAGACATGAATGAGTGGGAGACAGATTAATAGATAGATAGATAGGGAGAGGGAGAGAGAGAGAAGGGGGGGAGGACGAGAGAGAGAGAGAGAGAGAGAGAGAGAGAGAGAGAGAGAGAGAGAGAGAGAGAGAGAGAGAGAGAGAGAGAGAGAGAGAGAGAGAGAGAGAGAGAGAGAGAGAGAGGAGAGTGGGCGCTAGAGAGCGAGAGCAATAGAGAGAGAGAGAGAGTGGAGAAGAAGAGAAAGAGAGAGGAGAGAGAGAGAAGGAGAAGAGAGAGAGAGGAGAGAGAGAGAGATAGAGAGAAGAAAGATCAGAGATAGAGAGGGAAAGAGGGGCGCCTAGAGAGCAAGCAATAGAGAGAGAGGAGAGAGCGGTAAATAGAGATAGAGAGAGAGAGGAGAGATAGAGAGTATAGAGAGGGATAGGAGAGAGAGGGAGAGAGAGAGAGAGAGAGAGAGAGAGAGAGAGAGAGAGAGAGAGAGAGAGAGAGAGAGAGAGAGAGAGAGAGAGAGAGAGAGAGAGAGAGAGAGAGAGGTGGACAGATGCATAAATAACAGAGAAAAATAGAAAACAAAGAGCATGAGAAAAAAAATGGAGAAATGGAAGAGAAGAATGATAAAGAATAGCCAAAGAAATGAAGACAATAATATGAAAGCAAGAATGTGGGAAGAGGCGATGCGTACGAAGAGGAAAATGGGAAAAAAATATATAAGAAATCTGAGAATGATAAATGAAATAAAAAAGGATAAATTGGAATGACTCAAAGGCGAAAGAAAAACAGGAATAGTATTTAAATCTAAATAATTGGGAAAGAAAGAAAGAGGACGAAAAAATCAGATAAAGGACTGAAAATAAAGGAATAGAGGAATATAAGAGAGAATATAGAAAATGAAAATGGAAGAGAAAATGGGGATAAGAAACGGAAAGAAAATGAAAATAACAGAGATGGACAGGAATCTGGAGGACGACGAATTTCACAAGAATGAAAACAGCAAATAGAAGAAGAAAAGACAAGAAAACAAGAAGAGAAGGAAAAGAAGAAGATAAAAGGAGTAACAAATTAAAGAAAGAAAAGAAGAAGAAAAAAAAAAAGAGAAAAGGAAATGTATGAGGAAATATATATACATAAACGTATATATGCATACACACACGCGCGCACACACA
>NW_028235767.1:0-11282 GCF_977035675.1 Penaeus japonicus | reverse complement strand
AGAGAGACACACACATACATATGTGAGAGAGAGACACACACACAGAGACATAGATGAGAGAGAGACACACACAGACATATATGAGAGAGAGACACACACATACATATATGAGAGAGAGACACACACATACATATATGAGAGAGAGACACACACACACATACTTATATGAGAGAGAAAAATAATGCCTTTATTTTCACTTCTTTGGTCTTATTTACGCACGTTATCATTATGACTTATGTATTATTTATCATTCATTTTATTTATTATTTGGATGCGCGTATGTGGATGGCTGTTGAGGTATTGGTTACCGTTTTGTTTTTTCTTCTTGTTCTTCTTTTAAATCCAATTCCGGACCCAAGCACATATAACACTTGTTTTCTTCTTGTTCTTCTTCTTTTTCCCCCCTCGTATGAGCGTATGCACAGAACGGCTGTTGCCTGATTTGTTTGTATATATATTTTTTTTTTCTTTTTCTTTCTTTCTTTCTTACCGAACCGAACGCAATAGCGCACAATTCTATTTTATTCATGTTTATTTTTTCACTAATGAATCCTTTATTATAATTTTTTTCATATAACTTTACGTAACGCGGCAGCACATAATTATTTTGTATTTATTTATTTACTTATTCATTTATTTTTAACCTAACCTAACGCTGTAGCACACGATTATTTTATTTAATTTTTTTTTTTGTTTTTTTTTGGGGGGGGGTAACCTAACCTAACGCTATAGCACACGAGTTTGATTGTTATTTTTTTTTTTCTTGTTTTCTACTTTGGGGAACCTAACCTAACGCAATAGCAGACCAATATTATTTTTTTACTTGATTTTTTTTATTTGTTTATTTCATTTGTTAACCGAACCTCAGGCATTAGCGCGTGACAAGCAACAATTCTATTTTAATTCCATGTTCAATTCCCAACCTAATGCGTGGGAGGGTGGGAACGTGCTGATTGGTTGGTGGATGTGTTAGAGATACTCGTGCGGTGTGGTGCTCAGAGAGCAATGAGCGTCGGCGCATAGTATGGCGCGTTGTTATAGATGTTTGCTTCTCGCCGGAATTTTTATTATATTAATATATATATTATGCCGTTGACAGTTTCTCTCATTGTTTATAATTTACATGACCATTTTTTCTTTCTACTTCATTCTCTATTCTGCGTTCGTTGTTTTCAGCGGCTGAGTCTTTGTGTTATGTGCCAGTAGTAAGCGTGTGTGCTAGAGGGTGTGTGTGTGACGTGTCTGGTATGCTTTTAAGAGAAGATTGAAGTTTGGTCTGATATTTTCTACTTGATTTTCGTAATGTCTATCGGCCTCATTGAATTAATCCATATGGTTAGTGTTACTCATAGTAGCCCGTAGGCCGTGTGTGTAACGAGTGCGTTGTGTTTTGTACGCTATGCTAGCTGAAGGCTGAGAACCCTACGCGCACAGAATCTTGCTAGATGTGGCGTTTTGCTGCGATCTCAATTCCTATCGTGTGACTGCGAAATGTCGCATCGGCCTATGGTTATTTGTAATCGGAGATCTGATCTCTTTTTTTCTTGTCGAGTCTCTGTGCTCTGCCTTCTCCCTCCTCCTCGCCTCCGGGTTGCCTGTGCGTGCGCGACTGCTGTGCGTGCAGGTGTTGTCTAGTGCAGAGGTGCTGCTATTGGCGGCCAGATGACATATGCTTCAGGTAGCGCTAATCGTCCGGTACTATGTGTCGTGTAGCTTGTGCAGGTGTGTCTGTGTGCGATACTGTGAATGCAGGTGCCTACGTCCGTTAAGTGTGCAGGTGTGTTCGTGTCTGTCAGATATTCTGTGCATGGCCGTGCCCGTCCGTCTATGTGTGACGGTGTGTATTGCCTGAGCAGATATCTCGTGCATCCAGATGCCCCTATACTGTTTCCCTACTCTGCCACATGATCCCCTGCCAATGCATGCCCTGTGGAGTCGCCGCCCTCGTCTGCTGAATACGTTATTGTGTTTCACCCCCCACACCCCCCCACCCCCCTCCGTGCCCGCATGTTTCATCATTTGCAAGCCAACCGCTTATAGATGAACGGTGGCTTTGTCGTTGTTCTGCTTGCGCCGTGGTTACCCCGTGTGTCGTGTGCATGGTCAAGCCCGTCGTGCCTACCGATCTCATCGTGGCTTAGCGCTGTTATCCCTGTATGTTCAATCAATCCTCTATATGTGAGTTTGCGTAGGAGGGAGGTGTGCACAATTGCGTCCATTACCGTTTGGTTCATTTGCAGGCGCTGAGTGTGCATCCCAAATTTGGATAATATGTACAGCATTTTTCCTCTGACAAGTGGAATAAATAAGTTGTGGACAGATCAAGTTAGGCCTAAGAATGTTAAACATGTACGTCCTCTCTTCACGCTTTGTCTTTTTTGTTTCGCTTTTTTTGTTTTGTCCGCTCTATTTTGTGTAAGCGCACATTGAATTATCCGTGCTGCGCTTGGCGTCGGCGATTTCCGATGATTTTACTTGTGCTGGTTGTTTTGTTAGGTTATCTCGAGCAACCTAGGTCGCAGGTTGGGCATTAAGGGTAAGTGCTTCGCCTGTATAAATCAGTTGTTCCGTTGTGTATCACTGTGCTCCTATTCTATGTACCTCTTATCGCATCCCCTCCATCTTATCCCCACTGTGTACCCACTTTTGTACATGTACTGACTTGCCGCGTCCTGTCGCTATTCATTTCTATCATCTATCTCGATCCCAGTCGTCGCAAACACCAATTTTGGCATGTTGTGGGGAGTGGGGCGGGCGGTGGAACAGGAGAGCGCGACGGGAGAGGGTTGGCCACACCCTCTGCCTCCCTCAACTTCCCTTTTCCCTCCCTTCCCCTCTCTCTCCCTCTCCCACACTTGCTTAGAGGTGGCTAACCCTCTAAGCGGCTAGGGCGGGGCGGGAGGCGAAACAGGCCACCTTATCCTTTATCATTAGACTATGTGTTTGTTGTTTGGCTTTTAGTATGTTACGGGCAACAACAAACCATGGTTTTAGTTACGATGGCTTATCAATGCGGCAATTTGGAGGGCGTGCACGTGAATGAGTGACTTCTTTCCACTTTCTAGAGTGAGGTCTATTATACTATTATTATCATTATTATTATTTTGTCGCCCGTTGTTTCTATTAGCCTTGAAGGAGTTGCCATGGTTGGTGAGTTAGTTGACGTCTTGGTTACTTGTGTGGTGTGTGTGCTGTCCTTGTCTCTGCATGTGCATGCATGCTTTGTCTCTTTTATTATAATGTATGCTTGCAGATAAGCGTAACAAACTTAATCAATCAATCAATCAGTCAGCATCGCATGTGCAAGTGTGCTGGATAATACTTTTGAATGGTTGATTTGATTCGTAAGTGTAGTTGTGTGGTGGATCGGGCTGAAGATGCGTGCTTGTTAGATTGATTGGCTTGTAGTCGTTAGTTAGTTTTGGTTGTGTTCTTTCGTTCGATGGGAAAACGCACTCATTGGGAATAGCATTCTCGTCCTCCAGCCTTTTCTTTGCCTTGCTTTGTTTGCCTTGTTTGCTTGCGATCTTCCTTAGCGCGGCCTCCTCATCCACATGTTAACGAGTAGTACTCAATTGTAGTTCTGTCTGTCCTGCCGACTTATGTGGTGTGAAGTATCGTTTGGGACATGGTGAGCCAAGAACAAGAAATTCAAAAGACGTTTGTTCGCTTACAAGGACGTTGATGTTCAGAGGATAGTAAATACAAGAAAAAGCCAACGTTTCTTATCGATCGCCGCTATATGTCTTAGTGGGCAAATACAAATGTAGGCCATAGTAGTTTCGTAGTCTGCTAGCCAGTGTCGATCGATGGTGTTTAATTAAGCATTTTGTACACTCAGCCCAGTATAGTAGTCAAGCATAGCCAGTATCAGGATACTAACTAAGTGTGTACGGCACATTTCATGTTAGAGTCAAGGGGGGAGACGAAAGTGCGCAACGCTACATGCTCTGTTGCATTTCCCATAGTGTAAAGTCTGATTTATTATACAAAAAAAGTAAAACAAATGAATGCATCCCCCCTTGATGCTGGCTAGAACTGAACTGGTCTGGTTCGCTTGTCTCTTGATGGGCGAGGGAACGAGGAGATGTAGAGGGGGGATTTGTGGTGGGGTGGTACGCGAGTGGGAACAACAAGGCGCCCCCCGGGGAGGGCACAAGTGCACTGACGGGGGCAAGTGAAACAGAGAATACGATGATAGAAACAATCTATGTATGCGTATGATGAATCCGACAGGCACAGTTTGCTACAAGGGATATCCTCGTCAATTACTCTCTTACGATACCTCCCCCCCCCCCCCCGGTGACAACAAAAGAGATTGGCTGCAAGAGATCAAAATAGCCACCTGAGTCATGAGCAGCAAGTACGCTAATAATCATTGAATTTGATTGTTGGCCATAGAGGAAGATCAAAATGTACGTAGCAACGATAAAGGAGAGAGAGAGAGGCGAGGGCACGGGAGAGGAAGCAGGACCCAGCCAGGCCAGAATAAGGGAGGGGGAGGGCTGGGGTTCACAAACGCTCAGAAGTTAGCTAGTTATCAGTACCAACCCACTCACTCACTCTCTCATGAAAACACTCGAATTCCTCTCTCTCACAAACAAAATCACCACACAAAGGAACACACGAAACATCTAAAACTCAAACTCAACCCCGAAACAAACAGTCCAACCACACAAAAAGACAACAAGAAGGAAAAAAAGAAACAGAGTCCAGTGAAAAACACGTAGAGAAAAGAGCAAAAAACGCAAACTCAAACGTCAAACAAAAAAAAAACATACAAACATCAACTAAACTAAACAACAAAAACTGAGTCAAAAACAAAACAAGCAAAAAACAAACAAAAAAACAATCTCACTCATCAACAAACAAGACAATACAATACAATCCATTCCATTTCTCATTTCATATTTCATACACAAGCACATTCAACTTGACTTTGCTCTTGCCTCGGTGAGGCCTACGCGCGCCCCGACCAGCCGTCGGAACAAACGAAATCGACCTTCTCCCCTATATCTCAAACAAATCTAGACTTATTCACTAACCAGCTAAATCCAACAAAACTACCAAACTGCCTCCGCTCAACTCTCGGACAAGTTAGAAATGGACCTTTTCCACAATATCTCCACAATATAGTCCTTATTCACTTCACAAAAGGAGCTTAATCCAACAAACTACCCAACTGCTCTAGTTAGCATGACTAGTTTTGATGGAACACATCACACACACACCTTAGAGATGGCTAGCTGGCTGTTTCAATGCTTAGACACATACCAGTTTCTTTAACGACTATCTTTTCTAGACTTGGCATGTTATTATGATATTTTGTAAATGCAGATGAAATTTTCAGCTATTATAAAGACTCGCATATCTTTCACTAAATCATCCACGTTAAAGAACATGCTACAAATTAACTTGATAGATGAAATAGCCAGACTTTGTCTATGAAAGAAGCAAATGTGCACTTACATCAACTGAATATTTTCACATTTTATCAAGAAAAAAAAAAAAAATGCTTAAAGCATATGAAAAGGACATCTTTATGAAAGCATACTATGCAAAACTGATATTGCTGTTGTGTTATGTTATTTATTTGTTTATGTTTTTATTTTATTATTATTTTTTTTTTTCACATGATAAAAATACAAGAGAAAAAGAAAAATGAAAAATGACAAATTGTTGGATAGCATACCCTAGAAACCTTGTGTTCTTGCATTATATGTTATATTTTATTTATTTAATGTGTGTGTGTGTTTGTGTTGTTTTTGTTTTATTCTAAAACATCATAGACATACAAAAAGATGACACAACATGAAAGCTGATAAGTCATTGAAAGCATAGTTACAATACTTCATCATCATAAATCATCATTATTTTCATTATTATCATTATAATAATCATTCTTGTAGATATTTACACTAAACATTTTTGTACAGTAATATTGTATTTCATGGAAGAATTAAGTTTTTACATTTATCCTCTGATGATTCTCACTGGTTATGTCATCCATGGTTCATAGATAAATAGACATAAAACTCACACACACACACACACACACAACTTCTCATCTTTTTGCCGCTCCTCTTCTTCTCTTTTTCTCCATAGGTGTGTGTGTAGACATAGATACAGATAGATAGATATATAGATAGGAAAACTAAAATACATTTAACATATATATCCTCAAGAGTTCAATCCATTTTGAACATTGTATTCTGTGATAATTCTCTTTAAATCAATGTATTCTTGTAATAATCTTTTGTAAGTTAAAGCAATGTTGGCACTTGTGCTCTTGTTTCATGCAGGCCTGTTTTCATTTATCTGTCAACATATCTGTAAAACTTGTAAACCCTTTATGCACACTGGCTGGACACTGTATTTTGCAATAATCTGGTACAATCAATTATATCCTTGGTTTTATTGATTCAGATCTTTTTTCTTTTTTTTTCTTTTTTCTCTCTCTCTCTCTCTTTTCATTTACATATCCAAGATTTTCAATTATATTATGAATTTCTTATTTAGGTATATTGTATTCTGTTTTATTCTTTTACAACAGATATAATCCTTTCTACATCGTTTCATTCTTTGTGCTCTTAAAACATGGTTTAGGAGTAAAATATAGGATAACCAGAATAGTTAAATGATATTAAAACAATTTTTTTGGCATATCTCTTTATTTTTATAAAACAAATAACATTAACAAATGTCAAGGAGCTAGTTAATAAGATCAAAGAGTTTAGAATGCACTATAAAACAACAATCAAATTCAAAGTGCACAGAAAATCAAATGCATAACAAAGCATTAGAAGTTTTAAAAAAGGTTGACAAAGTTGTCATGCATCCTTCATAATAGAGTGTAAAACAGAGTGTAATGGAAATGTTTGTTTGTCAAGTATACGTTTAAGAAGAAAACAGAAAATATTATATTTACTGATTAAACAAACAATAGTTAGCATTGTATATTAAGCACACAGGATGCAAAAAAACCAATGATATACAAATGGTTAAATAGATAGTTATATAGATATGAATTAATCCAATGGCTTTGAGACTTTTTTTTTTCTATAACATGATATACAAGTAGTACTTTAAAACAAAAGAGGCCTTTAAATCCCTTAATAATAACTGAAGCCACTGTCTATAAAAGGTACATTCAATATCTATATTTCCATTTAATAAATGACAAAAACTAAAATAAGAAAATTAACAAAAAAAAGCATTCCTTTTCCTTCATCTCTTGCTATATCCACAGTGTCTCTTACTGTAACATTTATTTAAACATTACCTTGCTGGCTCTTGCTCTCCATGCAGTGATGACATTGGGTTCATTCCGCTCACCTGAAACATTGAATTTATATTTCACTACACTTTCTTGTACATTTTCAGTGTGGACTTGCACATTAATAAACCAAATTCCAATTAATAAATTATAGACTATCGATACATTTAAAATCTTAGAGGTGAGGCTATGCTTATCATGCATGATATATACATGTCAATATCTTCTTCTACGTATAATAGATAGATAGAGTAGATAGATAGATAGATAGAAGATAATAGATAGATAGATAGAAGATAGATAGATAGAATAGATAGATAGATAGATAAAGAATAACTATATTATTTATATAAATATATATAAGTATGCATTTATCATGCATATATGTATTCCATGTATACATGTATAATATGTGTGCTAAATATACATAAATATATAGATGTTTTTCTTTTGTTTTTGTTTTTACAACATAAGACACAAGTAATACTTATACAGAAGAGGCCTTTAAATCCTTTAATAAAGGAAGCCATTGTTTTTAAAAAAATAAGGGTATTTTTCCAATATTTCTTTCATTAAATAAATTACAAAACTAAAATAAGAAAGAACATAAAAGCATTCCTTTTCCATCATCTCCTGCTAAAATTCCACAGTGTCTCTTACTGTACATTTATTAAACATTCCCTTTGTGGCCTTTTGATCTCCATGCAGTGATGACATTGGGTTCACCCGCTCACCTGAAACAGGGAATTTATTAGATCCCCACCTTTTTTCTTGTACATTTTCAGTTTTCTTTAATATGTGTGCCTTTTGCTCATCAAAAAAATATATATTTATATTTATATACATTATTACAATAAATTTCTAATTATTGTAGTAAGGGGTAATGGGACCAAATTTCCAATTTAATTATTTAAACTACCCATACATTTTCAAATCATTTTAATGGGTGAGGCTATGCTTACGCACATTTTCTATTGTTAACCTAACCAGCTTAACATTATGTCAATAGTCAGTAGTAAATAAAAATGTAAAATGAAAGAAACAAAGTATGCCAACTATGTATTTAGTAATATCATAATAAACATCATTATTTTTACTTTATTACAACTATTATATTAGCATATTGGTATTAGTACTAGTTTAATGATTTTGTATTGTAAGGCCAGACGTCACCCCTTATTTTAAATATCATTCTATTAAAACAAACTGCAAATATATATATATATATATATATATATATATATATATATATATATATATATAATTATATATATATATTATATATATAGTATATATATATTAATATATAATACATATATAATATATATATATATATATATATATATATATATATATAATATAGAGTTTATTATTATATATTTATATATTATATATATATATATATATATATTTATGATATTATATATAATAATATAATTACCTAATGTCAGTCAATTGACACACATTATCTTTTGTTAACCAAAACCACCCTTAACAGTATGTCAATATTATTAGAAAAATAAGGGGGTAAAAATGAAAGAAAAAAAGTTTTGCAACAGGTTTTTTAAATTTAACATCATAATCAACTCATTTATTTTATTATTATTACACTTTTAAATTTATTAGCAGCACTGGTATTAGTACTAGTTTTAACATTATTGTATTGAAGGCCAACTCACATTTTATATTAAAAATTTTATCCATTAATTTTAATATAATGACATATATATATATTTTATATATATATATAGGAGATTATATATATATATATATGAATATATATATATATATAATATATATTATAATATGTATATGTATGTATTATATATATTATATATATATATTTTATATTATATATATAATATATATAATATATATAGATTTATGTATGTATCTATCATCTATCATCCATTATCTTTTGTATGTATATATATAGTTTATAGAATAGTATATATATATATATATATATTAATATATATATTATATACCTAATAGTCATCAAATTGACGCACATTACTATTGTTAACCTAACCAGCTTAACATTATGTCAATAATTAGTAGTAAATAACATGTAAAAATGAAAGAAAAAAAAAGTAAAACATGTATTTAATAATATCATAATAACACATTTTTTTTTATTTTTATTAGACTCTTAATATTAGCAGTACTGGTATTATACTAGTTTTAATAATTATTTATGTAAGGCCGGGAATAACACATATTATCTATATATATATGTGGTGGGTATATATAGTATGTATGTATAATCCCAGTACGGGGCATTAGTTCAGTTTTAAATAATCATTGTATTGAAAGGGCTAGACGTCACACATATTATATATACAACATTATTAAAGCTAAAACCCACAATATATATAAATATATTAAATTATATATATATATATATATATATAGTAATATATATATATATATATAATATATATAAATATAAATGTATATGTATCTATATATATGTATATATTCATATATGTAAAAATTAAAGAAAGAAATAAGCAACATGTTTTTATTAATATCTTAATCAATGTCATTATTTTTATTATTATTACAACTATTTAATATGAGCGGGTACTGGTATTTGTTCTACTTTTAATAATTATTTATTGTAAGCCAAAACGTCAACATATTATATATTTCAGACATTATTAAAGCTACCACATAATTAATTATATATATATATATAATATATATATATATATATATATATATATAATATTATATATTAATATATATATATACAACTGACGCACATTATCTATTGTTAAACCTAACCAGCTTAACATAATGTCGATAATCAGTAGAAAATAACATGTAAAAATGAAAGAAACAAGTATGCAAAATGTATTTAATAATTCATAATCAACATCATTATTTTCATTATTAATATGACTATTAATTTTAGCAGTACTGGTATTAGTTCTAGTTTTAATAATTATTGTATTGTAAGGCCAGACGTCAAACATATTTATATATTCAGTACTTTTATCAAAGCTAACCACAAATATATATATATATATATATATATATATATTAATATATATATATAATATATATAATATATATATATATATATATGTGTGGTGGTGTGATATATATATATATAAATATATATATATATATATTTATATAGATAATTATACAATATATATATATTAAAATAAATATGTATATATTTATATATATAGGGTATACATATATATATAAATATTATATTTTACATATAATATATACAACCTAATAGCCCAGTAAAATTGACGTACATTATTATTGTTTAACCTAGCAGCTTAACATTGGTCAATAATCAGTAGTAATAACATAAAAATAAAAGAAACAAGAATGCAACATATTATTCATTATTATTAATGGCTATTAATATACATAAAAACAGTTGGCTATGTCAAAAAAAATATTAAAAAAAATTATTTTAAAACAAAAATTACATAATTTATAATTATTGTAGTAAGGGGAAATGGACTGGCCTTTAAACAAAAGCCAATCCAATCAATTATTATAAATATCATACATTAAAATCTTATAGTGAGGCTATGCTTATCATCAAAGCACAGAAAATAAAAATGCAAAACAAAGCATTTGAAGTTTTAAAAATGTTGCCTAGTTTTGCAATAACACTGAGAAATCATTAAAAAAAGGGTACATTTCTAAAAAAAAACAGCAAAAATTACATTAGATTAAACAAACAATAGTTTGTGTTTATTAAGCACACAGGATGCAAGAAATAATCATAAAAATTTGGGTTTTAAAATAGATAATAAATAGAAATGATTCACCCCAAATTGGCTTTTTTATAACATAAAAATAAAGTAGAAACTTAAAAAAAGGGCCCTTTAAAAATTCCTTAATAACTAAAGGGCCACTGTCTATAAAAGTATTTTTCAAATCTCTATTTCCATTAAATAAATTACAAACTTATAAGAAATAACTTTAAAAATTAAAAAACACCCCTTTTTCTTCTTTTTTTCCCCTTTTC
>NW_028235766.1:0-5000 GCF_977035675.1 Penaeus japonicus | reverse complement strand
AACATGCTTGAGGTTCTGCATTCCTTATCAGCAATCAAGGAGCAAATGGGAATGTAAGACGCAAGTTGTGTTGCGAAAATTAGAACATCTTTCCTTCATTTCGACTTCGGTTGCTATCTCTTCCTCCCCTGTCTGGCTGTCTGTCTGTTTGTCTGTGTATGTGTTTATCTTTTTGTTTCTATATGTCCATCGTTTATATATATATATATATATATATATATATATATATATATATATATATGTATGTATATACGTATATGTACGTATCTTTCTCCTCCTCCTTGTCGTTTGTTATCGTCCTCCTACCTATTCCATCCTTTCTTCTCCTCCTCCCATAATTCGTTCTCATTACACTAATCCTCCTTGTCCCTTAATCCTCCACCTCTTCCTCCCAATCTTCCTTCCTCTCCTTCCTTCTTCGTTCTCCCCTCCTCCTTGCTCATTTCCTCGTCTTCTCCTCTTTCTTTTCTCCTCCTCCTTATCTTTCCCCTTTCTCCTCCCCTTTCTGTGTTGTGTAGTGGTGTGTGTTATGTGTGTGTGTGTGTGTGTGGTGTGTGTGTATATAATATATATATATCTATATATATATATATATATATTTATATATATATTATTTATATATATGTGTGTGTGAGTGTGTGTGTGTGTGTGTGTGTGTCGGTGTGTGTGTGTGTGTGGTGTGAGTGTCTTGTGTTGTATACCACACACACACACACCACACATAATATATTTATATACTATATCAATATACAACACACACACGCACACAAAACACACACCACACATCACACACACAACATTACACACACACCACACACACACACACACACACACACCAACAATATCTACTATATACTATATATATATATTATATTATATATATATATATATATATTTGTTGTATATATATATACATATATTATATAACACACACACACACACACACAGATGCAAAATATTATATAAAAACACAACACACTTACTACATACATAGCACATAATAAGTGCATGTTTATTACACATAAACATATATATGCATATCCTTCTGCATACTCATACATATCACTATACACTGTCCAAAACCCACCTCCACAAATAAAGCACTGACTCTGCCACAAAAAACGCCCAGTGCCACAACCCGCTAGCATCCCAGGGACCACCACCTGGAGGCGAAGGCGACGCGAGTCGCAGCGGGAGAGGACGACGGTCGGAGGCTGGCGAATTTTAACTCTTGATAGCATTCGCGGGTCAACAGCCAGGCAGACTGCGAGCACACATCAGAGAAGCCCGGTGAATGGGTTTGCGTGCCGTTCAAGGACTGCTGGTGCTTGAGCTCTCTCACTCTGTCCTCTCTCCCCTATCCCTCCTCCCACTTCCCCTGCCTTCTCTCTCCATCCCCAGCCCCACCTCAACACCTGTGAATCGATACCTCTCCTCTTTATACCCTCTTCCCACTCCCCCTTTCAACTTCATTCTTTCTTTCTCACTCTCTTCGTTTCTTTCTCTTCTTCTTCTCGCTTTTCGATTCCTCCTCTTCTCTTCGACCGGGCCTCTTGCTACACCTTTTTATAACTTACTACTCCTCTTCCCTCCTTCTTTTCTCTTTACCTTATCTCTCCAAGGCTTCCCCTTTTTCCATCAGCTTACTCAACCCCTCTCTTACATTTACCACATAGATCATCTTCTTCACCTCTCCCACCCCCTCCGCTCTCATTCAACCTTCCCCCACCCCATCACACTCCACGCTTTCTCTCCCTTTCGGTACCTCCTGGCAAACCGAGCCGTGCGCGGGGTGTGCACGATATTGTTTCATTTTCCTCAGACGTCGGAGCAGAAAGGCGGAGGGGTTTGCGGCCGCGCGTTTTCTCGAAAGCTGGCCTGGCCTTGTATGTGGGATTTCTTTTCTTTTTGCTACGCCACTAACGATATCTGTATGTATGTGTGTGTGTGTGTGTGTGTGTGTGTATGTTCTATATATAATATATATTTGCGTGCTATTTATATACATACATATCAATATCATTATTTAATTATAATATTAAAATATTATAGAATTATAACTATATACTATCTATAATATATATATATATATATATAGCATAGTGAGAGCAGAGCGCGAGAGGAGAGAGAGAGAGGGATCGATAGTAGATAGTAGATAGTTAGTATAGATATAGATATATGCATATGTTTATCTGTAGACATGTTATATATATAAATATATATATATATTATATAAAATATATATATATAATATAAATAATAGTATTTATTATATGTATATATAAGAGAGAGGCGAGACGAGAGAGAGAGTGAGAGAGAGGAGAGAGAGAGCGAGAGGAACAGAGATGAAAGCAGAGGAGAGAGAGATTGAGAGACTGACAAGTGAGAGATGGCGCAGAGAGAGAGGTGAGGGAGGAGAGAGAGTGAGAGAGCAGAGAAAGAAAGAGAGAGGAGAGAATGAGAGCTTGAATGAAGAGTGCGAAGAGAGCACGAGACGCTAGAAAGTGATAGTATAGAAAGATAGATAGGACTCAGATAGATCGAGAGAGAGAGATTGTTAGTATGTGTTACAACTATGATGTTAACAGTTAATAACAATAACAGACGAATTAAAAAAAAGATGATGCTAATTAGGCAAAATTGAAAATCTGACAATGATTAATCTTTAATGCCTACTTAAGCTGAAAGAAAATAATGATTTGAGGCATTACTGACCAAAAATTTAATGCTAAACGAATAAATTAACTAACATTCACGATGCTAACAATGATTACTAATAACAATAAGTTCCACATAATACAAAGTGGATGGTACACCAAGTAGTCATCAACTAAAACCTTATAAAGAAACGGGCACACGATAATACTGCTAACAAATTCAATGATAATGATGAAGCATCATAATACTGACGCATGCATGAAGCTGATGCCCAGAAGAACTGATGATCCATCAATTATAAATCGTGATAAACCGCACAAACTAAGTAACCCACTATACGGATACGAGTCTGTTTATCTCCGTCCCACAATGCAACAATCAAATCAATTAAATGTCAGTGTCTGTAGACATTGTGTTTGTGTTTGGTGGTGGGGGCGTGGGTGTACCACCAAGCCACTGCGACAGAACTGAGCCACCAATCGTCATCTCACCCAACTTTTAGCTCTCCTGAAAACAACGTGAAAAAGCAATGCTACTGGCAGAGGGTGTTCTTTATTTCTTACAACATTTTTTGGAACGTGATTTCTTGAATATGGGTTTGCACCATAGCCGGGACATTGCACCAATACACACTTCTTTTGAGAAGATAGACAGACGGCAGGAACTCTAAGCTATTTAAAAACGACAGTTAACGACAAGAAGCAATCCATTATTGATACGTTAATGTACCAGGTTTTTACGCACGCGGGTTCAGGGCAAGAGGAGAGACTCATCAGGCCTGGTTCTTTCGGGTGGTGAGGATGGATTGGGAAAATGTGGGGTGTTGAACTGTATTATGTGTGTTAGTTGTTGTGAGTGTAGTTTATTTTTTTTTATTTTTTTTTTTACGGATGGTGGAAAGCACTGCGAGGTCTTTTGTCTTAATCCTCTTCTTTAATTTGCTGAATTCTGCAGGATCTAATCTTATCTATGTACAACCACCAAAAAATATACAATATGTCATTATATATATACATCTATAACCATCTAAATAGTAAACTCTATCTCTTTATGATATATGTATCTATGTATGTATATATATGTTATATATATATAATCTCTATACTTCTAATATATGTATTATGTTTCTAAGTCTTTACTCATTTATTATATACATACAATAATTACCTCTATACATTCTATCAATATATATTATATAATTATATATCTCTATATATGTATACATATAGTAACAAATATTTCTATCTACATAATTCTAAAAAATATTTATTATAATCTCACAACTCTAAAAATTATATTATATATATATACTGTATATATAACATCTGCATAGGTATATGTACCAAAAACACCCACCCACACACAAAACCCCACACATAAAATTATAAAATCTGCGTATTATCTACATTCTTAACTATATCTATCTATATTATATCTATTATATATCTATATATTTAAATCTCTATGAAATAACCAGACATACAACTATATATAGCACGTAAATCGAACACATACTTCACTTCCGCTCTTGACCCCTTCTTTTTTGTGCGGCCCTTTATTTCGAGCGGTGAAATATTCGACGTTAAAAATCGGGTAAACACCTTTCGTGCATGTAAAAATATAGCAGATGTTTACGGAAAACCGGCGCAAACCCCCGCATTTCATCCGCAATAATGAAAGACAAAAGACAAACGAAAAAGATGAAGAGATGGATGTAAACGGTGTATGTACGCACGGGACACACACACCCCCCCCCCAAAAACACACACACCACAAAGCCCTATACAAACAAACAAAAACCCCTTCCTTCTTCACCCCCCCTATCCCCCTCCCCAAAAAATAAAAGATTTATAGAAAGAAAAATGAGAGAGAGAGAGGAGAGATAGGAGAAGAGAGAGAGAAGGGGAGAGAGAGGAAAAAGAGGAGAGAGAGAGAAGAGAGAGAGAGAGGAAAAGAGCCCAGCGAGCGAGCGAGAGAGGAGGAGAGAGAGAGGGGAGAGAGAAGAGAGGAGAGTGGAGAGAGGAGAGAGGAGAAGAGAAAACGAGAAAAGTGAAATAGAAAGAGAAAGAGAGAGAAATAGAAAGAGAAAGAGAGGGGAAATAGGGAAAAAGCAAAAAGAAATAGAAAGAGAGACAAACCAGAACATGAAAGAGAGTGGGAGGAGAAGAACGAGAGAGAGAGAGAGAGAGGATGAGAGATAAGAGAGAGATGGGAAAATGGGGAGAGAGGAGAGAGAGAGAGAGAGAGAAAGACAGAGTTTTCAAAAAAATGAAGTGACATTTCTTCCCTGAAAAACTGGATTTTAAGTCGGAGTGTTCGCGGGAAAAGAAACGACACGCTTT
>NW_028235765.1:0-4724 GCF_977035675.1 Penaeus japonicus | reverse complement strand
GTTTCCAATAAGAACAGTAGAGGTTTAAAGACCTTTTCAATTCTTTTTGTTGAGCCACATCGTGCTGCCTCGATGGCCGTTGAGAAAGTTTTTAAATCTTTAGGGTTCAATGAAGAGAAATGGTGATGGCGGCGCTGCTGCTGCTGATGATGCTGTTGATGTTGCTGCTGCTGATACTGTTGATGTTGCTGCTGCTGTTGTTGTGGTTGTTGATGCTGTTGCTTCACATTACTAATGTGGGGTGGATTTTGATTTGTCCCTGTTTTGTATTCTAACGAGGACGATGAAAATGAACCTAATATTATATTATAATATAAAGTAAAAAATGTATTTCCAGCCGTGGTGATTCCAGCATTTTTTTGTCTATCCGATATCTCGTACACACCATACTGGAGAATGTGTTGCGTGATTCTACATGGAACTTCCATTGGGTTGAAGGTGTGTTTCATCCTTTTACTTTCATCAACATCCGTGTGAAGAGCGTCACACAATACGCGCGTCCAATCGTCAGTCTTATAGACGAGAGCACTGTCAGTATCATTGTTCCATTTGTGTTGACGCTTTTGAATTAATCCAGAATGAATCGTCTTGAGACCGGTTTTGATCAGTTTCATTAAATTGGCAACGTGAACATTTTTATTAGACGATTCCAAAACCGTCTCGCATGGAATAAAAAGGATTCGCTTCAGCATAGCTGTATCTAATCCAAATTGAAAAGTATACGAATTAGACATGAAAAAGAGCGCAATAGTCGCAATGACCTCTTTGGAAGACTCAAAGAGATCGCGCGTGTGGACCGTAGCCATGGTAGACACGACTCTCTTGATCATGTTACAGCTAAATTGTCCACTCAATAGTTTATTGGATGCGTCTCCTTGGCTCGTACGGTAATCGTCTCTTGCGGTATCTATTATTGACGAACAGGTGTAATCTTGAATTTGACGAACCAGGGGGGTTATCATATTGTTAAAATATACACCCTTATTATTACTTCCATGGGCACCTTTTCTATTATAAAAATTATTTGCGCTTTTAGCACCCACATTTTCTTTAATGTTCCTCATAGTAATATTATTACTATCATTATTATTATTATCATTATTAATTGGCACTATCAATGTTTGTTCATTCATTCTTATTCTATTTTGTAAAATTTGTAATAAGCTTTTACCCGAGTCTAAGGGGATTTTAGATGCATCATTCAGTACAAGTTCTATAGTATTGTGGTCGAGTTTAATAGCTTTGGTATTGGAAAGGGATATTTTAGTCAAGCCCATGTGCAATGGGTCAAATAATAAATGAACGATAAACTCTTCTACCCCCTTGCGAGGATTTACGTCCAAGCTCATAATAGCATCATTATGAGCCTTGAATACAGCTTTTAATATTTTATTTTTATGAATTATATTTTTCGTAATGCGTTTACATTTATCACTGTAAGGACTAAAAGCGTGCATAGTGTATAAAATTCCGCATGAGTCGCTATAATTGTTCAATTCAAGCATGTTTCTCAAGTTCATTGTACAGGAATTAAAAGCGTTTGTTTCGTACAAATGAAGATACATGGAGCTATTCGGTTTGAGTATACTCATGAGCAATTTTACGCCCCTACTCCACGAATTGGTTTGACTGATTATCAGTTTTCCATCAGACACAACAAAACTCTTTATAGAGCATAATTCTTGAGCCACACTATCCAGGGCCGCTTGGGAGTCTTTCATCTGGTCCATCATCTTTTTAGTCTTTTTTTCAATGTCATTTTGTAATAATGTATTGATACTTTTCAGGGGTATATCATTCTTTTTTTCTCTAAATTTTTCATTGACAATATGTCCCACATACATGTATGTATGTCGCATTGTGGTGGTGGTGGTGGTGGTGTTACCGTGGCCGGTTACACCCGTATCCAAAGTAGCATCATTAGTAAATAAGTTGTGATAATCATAAAGCTCAATCATATTACCATCATCATCATCATTATCATTAAAACTATTACCTTGTTCATCTACTTTTCGCTTTATATCAATCATGCTTTGCATCTTGACTCTATCAAACTGTTCCCAGACATCGGTATAGTTTTTGTACTCGGATAGTATGTTGGCTATTACGGTGGTTTCGGGTGTTAGTAAAATAGTCTTGATGACTTGACAGACATGCTGATTTATATCTAGTCCTAGAGAAGACAATAGTCGTAGAATTTTATATTCTCTCGACATTTCATAATCCAAGGCCGCGTCTGTATTACTAATAAAATACTCAGTAATGTGCCCCTTTCCACTTTTGGTGGTGCATTGGTTATTATCGTCGTCGTTGTCGTCATTATTAGAATAATCTTTCTCGGGTTTATTCTTCCACTGGTGATAAGCGCCACTGAAAGGTATGATACCTTGACTCAGACAAAAAGCAATCATGTTTCGTGGATTTAATTTTTCTAAAACAGTATTATCCTTTTTATTCCACCAGGCGATATCTGTTAGAAATATTTTTCTGTTACATCGTAAGCGACGACGACATCGTGGTAGTGGTGGCAGCAATGGTCTCGGCAACGGCGACGGCAATAACGATGCACTACGTTCGCATTTTCGCGAGTGTGTAGACTCGACGGCCTGTTCTTGTTGTTGTTTGGTGGTCAGTCGTCTAGCTAGATGCGCGCACTGTAAAATATTGCTTTTCCGCGTGCCTTCTTTTAATTGATTCCACAAGAGCGTATTAGTATCGGTATGGTATTTTTCGCTGCCCTGATAACCCACTTCGTCACAGACGGCCACCAGTTTCTTTCCCAATACTCCTGCTAGATTGGCTTGAGTGGACGATACTGATCCGCACGATTCGTTAAAAGATTTAATGGATACGTTGGCCACCATGCTCCATAGACACTCTTCAAAGGTGCGGGCCAGAGTGCTTTTGGCGTTATTACCCTTTGATCCGACCAATATGGTAATAATCTTTTTAGCCATGTTAATACCTATAATAGCTGCATCATAGAGTAAATGATGAGTTTTAACACAATCCATTGTGGTAATAATGTGAATAAAACCACAAAAATTTAAAATCATCCTGAAAATATAAAGCAAATGCGGTACAGGACAGCCTGTATCTTGATCAACCAATGCTAAATAGCATCGAATAACCGCTCTTTGATTGTTCATCTCTACGTCTGTTTTAAACTGATTTAAGGGTATATTCGCTATATTATAAAGAATATCGAGGAATATATAATCATCATCGCTACAAGATATGTTGGGTGGAGTCAATTTCGCATCCTCCTTCGAGACATTGTTACCATCCCCTACACTACTATTGTTGCCATTGCCATCATCATTATTATTATTACTAATATTATTATTATTATTATTATTATTATTATTATTACCGCCATCACCATTATTACCTCTTTGCTCATCATTGACACTACCATTTTCAATGAAAGAATTGGACCAAAATTCTTTTTCTTGGATATCTTTTTTACCCGCATCCCATAATCTCTGAGTATATTCCAAAACAGCCAAGCCTCGCACTGCGGCGCTCCCTTCCAATGCCACCGAGAGAATGTCTCCTACGAGTGACGAACTAATACACAACGAATATACTAAATGCTTTTCGACCGTAATTTTATTTTTTACCATAGTATCCATCTCTATAGACATTCCATCTATTTGTCCACCCAAAAGCATTCGTCCATTGATTAAAAAGTATAGAGATTTTTCCATGGCAATACAACTATTATTCGATTTTTCCATTTTGATGGATAATAGATCCCCATTCTTCAGAGCGAGATCCCTGTTGAATTTTCGACACGGAGTATTGGTCCTCAAAATGGTCGCCACTCCGGCATTGTCAACAACCTGCTGGAGGTGGTTCTGTTTCAATGTAAGACGCGACGGGTATCTGATAGGGTCCGCGAGAAACATGCACCACCCCACGGGATGTATTCCACCTGCCAGTGTCACTAGATCTAGGTCTTTTTCGTGTCTCGAAAACCGCGAATATAATATGTAATCGCTAAATAAATTTGAGGCGTGTTTGGTTACCCAATAAGAAACGTGAAAAAGCGCTGCGTGTTTCTTTAATTTTTTATTATAGTGTTTAAATGTATCATCGCCCTTGGTGAATAGAAATTTTTTATTTTTCCGTACCACTGTTTTAACAGACTCCCACGAAAGGGCAGAAGCGCGTGTGCATATTCCCTTGGCTACGTAAAATATATTCTCCGTCATAGCAGAAGCCGTTCCCGATCTTCTCGGCGTGCAATCATAGTCAACCAACAAGTGACCGATATTAACACCCATATTGATGTACATGGTTCCTAAAATTCCAAAATCCTGTGTCGAGGTGTCGGAGAGAATATGTCTCGGCAAGGGCGGATTTGACGCCAGACACTTTAACCATTTAGGAGTTTTGGACACGTTGCATACGCTATTTGCATTGGAGACGAATTTCGATTTAACCGGCAGTGATATTTGCATAGCGTGACTAATAGACAAGAGCATGGAACATCCCAATTTTGTCCCGTCCTCATTATTAACCTTATGAAAAGCATCTTCAAATATGGGAAAAGTTGAAAAAACATTATCGCTATACGACCTGTTATCCATATAACAGCGAATGGGTCGCCGCCGCTTTTGTCGCACATGCCAGGGCGCTATCCTGATCGTATACGGAGCACGCGTAAAAAGAGTGCTCCACATTTTTAGACCATCAATCATACTCGTTTCCATATATCA
>NW_028235764.1:0-8216 GCF_977035675.1 Penaeus japonicus | reverse complement strand
CCTATCCTACTCTCTCTCTCTCTCTCTCTCTCGGTCTTTGTTTCAGTATCTCTTCTCTCTTCTCTTCTCTTCTCTATTGTCTCTCTCTCTCTCTCTCTCTCTCTCTCTCTCTCTCTCTCTCTCTCTCTCTCTCTCTCTCTCTGTCTATGTCTCAGTCTCTCGCTCTCTTTCTTTATCTATCTATCTAGCTTTCTGCCTGTCTCTTCTCTTTCTTTCTCTCTCCCTCATTTCTCTCTTACACTCCAATCTTTCCTTCCGGTCTACGTTTCCGGTAACTCAGTTATTTTGATAAATTACCCGAGGCAAAATAAGGGAAAAATAAATGGGTTACTTACAAATCCGAAATTTCCCCGCCTGTGCGTTTCCATAACGCAAACCCACCAACGGACCCTGTCACGCAACGCAACGGAACCCACCAACGCACGCAACGGAAACCCCACCAAACGGAACCAGTCACGCAAACGCAAACGCAACCCCAACAAACGCAACGGAAACCCAGTCAACGCCACGACAACCACCAACGGAACCAGTCAACACAACGGACCCACAACGGAACAGTCAACGCAAAGGAACCCCACCAAACGGAACCAGTAACGCAACGGAACCCCCAAACGGAACCAGTCAACGCAACGGAAACCCCACCACGGAACCCAGTCACGAACGCAACGGAACCCACCAAGGAACCCAGTCAACGCAAACGGGAACCCTCCAACGGAAACCAGTCACGCAACGGAACCCACCAAGGAACCAGTCAACGCAACGCAACCCACCAACGGAACCCAGTCAACGCACGCAACCCCACAACGCAAACCACCAACGGAACCCAGTCAACGCAACGGAACCCAGTCAACGCCAACGGAACCCATCAATGGGAACCAGTCACGCAACGCCACGCAACCCCACAACGGACCAGGTAACGCACGGAACCCACCAAACGGAACAAGTCAAACGCAACGCAACCCCACCAACGGAACCAGTCAACCCGCACGGATCCCCACCAACGGAACCCAACCAACGGTAACCCAGTCAAAAATCGCAACGGAAAACCCCACCAACGGAACCCAGTCAAGCAACGGAAACCCCACTAACGGAACCCAGTCAACGCCAACGCAACCCCACAACGGAAACCCAGTCAACGCAGGAACCCAACAACGGAACCCCACCAACGGAACCCAGTCAACGCAACGGAACCCCCACAATCGGAACCCAGTCCAGCAAACGCAACCCACCAACGGAAACCCAGTCAACGAACGCAACCCACCAACTAGTGGAACCCAGTCAAACGCAACGGAACCCACAACGGAACCCAGTCAAGCAACGGAACCCACAACGGAACCCAGTCAACGCAACGCAAACCCCACCAACGGAACCCGGTCAATCGCAACGCCACAAAACCCCACAAAAGGAACACAGTCAACGCAACGCAACCCCACAACGGAAATCTCCCAGTCAACGCCACGCAACCCACCAACGGAACTCAGTCAACGCCACGGCAACGCCTCCCCACACCCCCACCAACGAAAACCAGGTAAGTAAACGCAACGGCAACCCCACCATCGGAACCCCAAGTCATCGCAACCGCCAAGACCCCACCAACGGAACCCAGTCAACGCCACGCAACCCCACCAACGGAACCCAGTCAACGCCACGCAACCCCACCAACGGAACCCAGTCAACGCCACGCAACCCCACCAACGGAACCCAGTCAACGCCACGCAACCCCACCAACGGAACCCCACCAATGGAACTCAGTCAAACTCACGCAACCCCACAACGGAAACCAGTCAAACGCAACGGCAACCCCACCAAGGAACCAGTAAAACGCCACGCAACCCCCCAAAAGGGAAAACCAGTCCAACGCACGCAACCCCACCAACGGAACTCAGTCTAACGCCCACGCAACCCACCAACGGAACACAGTCAACGCCCACGCTCTAACCCACCAAACGAACCCCGCAGTTCAACAACGCACAACGCAACGCAACCCACCAACGGAACCAGTCAACGCTAACGCAACCACCAACGGATCCCAGGTCAACGCCACGCCCACGCAATGCAACCCCACCAACGGAACCAGTCAACGCAACGCAACCCCACCAACGGAACTCAGTCAACGCCACGCAACCCCACCAACGGAACTCAGTCAACGCCACGCAACCCCACCAACGGAACCCAGTCAACGCCACGCAACCCCACCAACGGAACCCAGTCAACGCAACGCAACCCCACCAACGGAACCCCACCAACGGAACCCCACCAACGGAACCCCACCAACGGAACCCCACCAACGGAACCCCACCAACGGAACCTGTAACGCACCAAAACCCCCACCAACGGAAACAGCAACGCAACGCAACCCACCAACGGAAACCAGTCAACGCAAACGCAACGCAAACCCACCAAGGGAAACCCCCCACCAATCGGAACCCCACAACGGAACCCAGTTCAACGCAAGGACCCCCCCAACGGAACCAGTCAACGCAACGCAACCCCTCCAACGGACCCAGTCAAACGCAACGCAACGCAACCCACCAAACGGAACCCAGTCAACGCAAGCCACGAAAACCCCCACTAAGGAACCCAGTCGAACGCAACGCAACCCCACCAACGGAACCCAGGCAACGCAACGCATCCCCACCCGGAACCCAGTCCAACGCAACGAAAACGAAAACCCCACAACGGAACCCAGTCAACGCAACGCAACGCAACCCCACCAAGGGGACACCCAGTGTCAACGCCAGGCAACCCCACCAAGGGAAACCCCCAGTCACGCCACGGCAACCCCACACAAACGGAAACCCAGTCAACCGAAAACGCAACCCCCCCAAAGGGAAAACCCAGTTCAACGCAAAGCAACGCAACCCCACCAACGGACCCAGTAAAACGCACGCACCCCCCCCCCTCAACGGAACCAGTCAACGCCACGCACCCCACCAACGGAACCCAGTAAAAACGCACGCAACGGCAACCACCAACGGAACCCAGTCAAACGCAACGAAAACCCCCACCAAACGGAACCCAGTCAACGGGCACGCAACCCCACCAACGGAAACCAGTCAAACGCAATGCAACGCCAACCCCACAAACGTAACCCATGTCACGAACGGACCCCCACCAACGGAACCAGTCACAGGCAACGCCGAAACCCCCACCAACGGAACCCAGTCAACGCAACGCAACCCCACCAACGGAACCCAGTCAACGCAACGCAACGCAACCCCACCAACGGAACCCAGTCAACGCAACGCAACGCAACCCCACCAACGGAACCCAGTCAACGCAACGCAACCCCACCAACGGAACCCAGTCAACGCCACGCAACCCCCCCAACTCCACTCAGCCAACGCCACCCAACCCCCCCAACGCAACCCAGTCAACGCCACGCACCCCACCAACGCGCAACCCAGTCAACGGCAACGACCCCACAACGGAACCCAGTCAACGCAAACGCATCGAAACCCCCACCACGGAAACCAGTCAACGCAAACGCAACCCCACCAACGGCACCAGTCAACGCAACGCACCCCCACCAACGGAACCCAGTCAACGCAACGGAACCCCTCCAACGGAACCAGGTCACCGCAACGGAAACCCCACCACGGAACCCAGTCAACGCAACGCAAACCCCACAACGGAACCAGTCAACGCAAACGAAACCCCCAAACCCAAAACGGAACCCAGTCAACGCAACGCAACAACGCAACCCCCACACGGAACCCAGTAAAACGAAAACGCAAACGCAACCCACCAACGGAACCCAGTCACGCAACCAACCCACCAACGGAACCCAGTTTCACGCCACGCAACTCCCAACCACGGGAACCCAGTCAACGAAAAAACGCAACCCCACCAACGGAAACCCAGTCATCGCAACGCAACGGCAACCCCACCAACGGAACCCAGTCAACGCACGCAACCCCACCAACGGAATTCCCAGTCAACGCCACGAAACCCCCCCAAGGGAAACCCCCAGTCAACGCAACGCACACGAAACCCCCCAACCAACGGAACCCAGTCAACGCAACGCAACCCACGACGGAACCCAGACAACGCCAACGAACACCACAACGGAACCCAGTCAACGCAATGGAACGCAACCCCACCAACGGAAACCCAGTCAACGCAACGGAACCCCCCAACGGAAGGAACCAGTCAACGCAAGCCACAAACCCCCACAACGGAACTCAGTCAAAGCAACGCAACCCCACCAAGGGAAACCCCAGTAACGCAACGCAACGCACCCCACCAAACCGGAACCCCAAACCAACGGAACCCCCACCAACGGAACCGTCAAGCAAGGAAACCCCACCCGGAAACCGCCCCAAACAAAAACGCAACCCCCCAAACGGAACCCAGTCAAACGCCCAACGCAACCCCACCAACGGAACCCAGTAAACAAAAACGAAACCCAAAACCCACCGGAAACCCCGAAAACGAAAAAAAAGGGCAACCCCCCCAAACCCCGGAAAACCCAGCCCAAAGGGCCCCCAACCCCACCCAAAGGGAAAACCCAGTCAACGCAAACAACGAAAACCCCACAAAGGGAAAACCCAGCAACGCAAGCACCCCCCACCAAGGGGCCCCCATTAAAACGCAAGGGAACCCCCCCAACCCGGAAACCCCCAAGGCCAAACGCAAGGGAACCCCACCAAAGGGAAAACCCAGTCAACGAAAGGGAAAGAACCCCCACCAAGGGAAACCCGGGTTAAACGCCAAGGGAACCCCCACCAAGGGAAACCCAGTCAAGGGAAACGCAACCCCCAACGGAACCCAGTAAAAGAAAACGCAACGCAACCCCCCCCAACGGAACCCAGTCAACCGAAAAGGGAAACCCCCCCAACGGAACCAGTCAAGAAACCGAAAACCCACCAAGGGAAACCCCCAAGTAAACGAAACCCCCCGGAAAAAGAAACCCCACCAAGGGAAAAACCCAGTAAAACGCAACGAAAACCCCACCAAGGGAAACCCCATTACGCAACGCCCCAAAAACCCAAAACCAACGGAACCCAAAAAAACCCTCTACGCAACAAGGGAACCCCCAAAAGGCCCCCATAAGGAAGGAAACCCCCGTAAAAACGCAGAACCCCCCGGCCCACCCCCAGAACCCCCAAAGGGAAAACCCGTCAACAAAAACGAACCCCCCAAACGGAACCCAGTCAAAACGCAACGCAACCCCACCAAGGGCCCCCAATTTCAACGAAAACGGAACCCCCCCAACGGAACCCAGTAAAACGCAACGCAACCCCCCAAGGGAAACCCAGTCAACGAAACCCGCAACCCCCCCCCAACGGAAACCCCAAGTAACGCAAGGGAACCCCTGGCCGTAACCAACCCCCCCCAAACGGAACCCAGTCAACGCAACGAAAACCCCACCAAAAGGGAAAACCCCAGTCAACCCCAACGAAACCCCCCAAGGGGAAACCCATTTCAACGCAACGCAACCCCCACCAAGGAACCCAGTAAACCCGAAACCCACCAACCCCCCCCCAAAGGAAAACCCAGTAAAACCCCAACGCAACCCCAACCCCCCAAAACCCGGAAAACCCCACCAAGGGGCCCCACAAAAGGGAACCCCACCCCCGGGGAACCCCCACCAAGGGGAACCCCCCCAAAGGAAACCCCCACCAACGGAAACCCCCCCAAGGGAAACCCAGCAACCCCACCAACCCCCCCAACGGAACCCAGTCAACGCAACGAAAAACCCCACCAACGGAACCCAGTCAACGAAAAGGGAAACCCCAAAAAAGGGAACCCAGTGCAACCAACGAAAACCCACCAACGGAACCCAGTAAACCCCAACGAAACCCCCCAGGGCCCCCCAAAAACGAAGGGAACCCCCCAAGGAAACCCAGTAAAACCCCAACGTCGCCCCCCCAAGGCTAAAAAGAATTTTTTCCCCAGGAAAAACCAGTCAACCCCCAACGCAACGAAACCCCCACCAACGGAACCCAAAACCAACGAACCCAACCCCAACGGAACCCACCAAGCAACCCCCCCAAGGGAAAACCCAGCCCAACCCCAACGAAACCCCCCGGCCAAACCCCAAACCCCCCCGGAAACATTTTCCCCCCCAACCCCCCACCAAGGGAAACCCCAGTCAAGGGCAAAACCCCAAAACGGCCCCGCAACCCCCCAAAAACGAAACCCCCACCAACGGAACCCGGGTCAACGCCCCCCCAACCGCAACGCAACCCACCAAGGGAAACCCCAGTCAACGCCACCCGCAACCCCACCAACGGAACCCCCCACCAAGGGAAACCCCCCCCAAGGGAAACCCCCCCAACGGAACCCCACCAAGGGGAAACCCCCCCCAAAAGGGAAACCCCGGGTAAAACGAAACGAAACGCAACCCCCCCAACGGAACCCCCAAAAGGGAAACCCCCAAAACCAACGGAACCCCCCAACGGAACCAGTAAAACCCCAACGCAACGAACCCCACCAAGGGAAACCCCAAAACCAACGGAACCCCCCAACGGAACCCAGCCCAACGAAAACGCAACGCAACCCCCAAGGGAAAACCCCAACGAACCCCCCACAAACGGAAACCCAGTCAAGGGAACCCCGCAACCCCCCCCCAACCCGGAACCCAGTCAACGCAACGCAACCCCCACCAAGGGAAACCCCCCAAGCAACCCAAAGGGCAAGGGCAACCCCACCAACCAAAACCCTGGCCACCAGACGAAATCATCGAAGCCCAGCCAAAGCCAAGGGGGAATTCCGATGACGGACTTTCCTAAAAAAACGTTTTTCCCCCCCGTCACGAAATTTTTTTTCTTCGCGAATAAAAGCAACGAGAGGCATTGGGTTTTCGAAAATAACAATGAGGCATTTAAAGGGATGTTTGGAAAAAGAAAAAAAAAAAAAAAAAAAAAAAAATAGAGGGGCTGGCCGTGAATATCCCAAGGTGAGGGGAAAAGAAGAAGAGGAAAACGACCAAAGGGAGAAGAGAGGGAGAAGGGGAGGGGGAGAGGAAGAGGGAGAAAAGAGAGGAGGGGAGGAGAGAGGGGGGATGGGGGGGAGGGGGAAGGGGAGAAGAGAGAGAGAGAGAGAGGGTAAAAAAAAAGAGAGAAATTAAAAAAAAAAAAAAAAAAAAAAAGTGAGAAAAGGTTGTCCCCGCCCCGGGGGGGAAACAGCCGGGAAAACAAACCCCATCTGGAAAATTTTCCCAAAACGGGGGTAGAAGAGAGAGAGAGAGAGGGGGGGGTTTTGGGGGGAAGGGGGGGGGGAAGAAGAAATAGACAAAGACCCCTTTAAAAAAATAAAAAGAGGACCCAAAAAAGGGGGGGAAAAAAGAATTTGTTTTTTCAATATTATCGCGGGCTTCTCGAGGGAACCCTCAGAGGAAAACTGTAAGGTTTAGGGGACAGGAAAAAAGAGACTCTGAACGGGGGACGCGAGTGCTGTGACCTTTTGGAACTATCGGGTTGCTGTTGCTCCGCCCTTTGGGGGAAGCATGCGTTTTGTCCCTTGAAGCGTTACTGACCCGGTACGTCTTTCCCGCTGGAGGGTTTTTTTTGACTTTTTTCCCTTTCTTTTCTTCTTCTTTTTTTCTTGCTCCTCCTGCTTTTTTTTCTTCCTATTCTAGTTTTTTTTTTTTTGTTTTGTTTTTTTTTCTCTCTCTTCTTCTTTTCATTTTTTCAAACCCCTTTTTTTTTCTTTTTTTCTTTATCACTGTCCCTACCACCCCCACCTTCTCCCCCCCTTTTTACATCGGCACCCCCGTTTTACGGCATCTGACCCCAAAACCCAAAGATGTTTTATATAATAGGGAACCGTCTCTATCAACCGTTTAATTATCAACCCCTGAATGCAATGAAAAATTGGGGTGTCAGCAAAGGATATCCGAAATCTTTTGGGAAGGGGGGGGGCTGCTGTTTTCCCAAGTGCTTGAGGCCCGGTTACTTGATTACATGATCGGGGATGTAATGGTCAAGGCTGGGTTGGCCAGGTTCGTTACGTTTTTAGGAAATTTTTTAATTTTACTTTTTTATTAATTAAGTGCTTTTTTAAATTTTTCTGGTATCATTTTAATTGAGTCTATCAGTATAATGTTTTTTTTAAATTTAAAGAATTAAAAAGATGACTTGGGGTCTTATCAACCCTTCTTTTTTTTAGAAGCAAAATACATCGAAAAAACGGGAAAAGGTTAAAGAAATGTTAATTTGTAGATGTACATTTTCTTTCTGTTTTCTTTTCCCTTTTTTTTTTTGTCTTCT
>NW_028235763.1:0-4830 GCF_977035675.1 Penaeus japonicus | reverse complement strand
ATGATAAACGAAGACAACATCGATAAACAATAAAACTATCATATGATCCATGCAAACAACAACAACACCAATAACCTCTATCCGGGGAATTCAATAACACGTCATTAATAATCCTCTCTCAGACGTCATCTCATGTGTCTCTTATCTCTCCTTCTTCCTCTGTTATCTCTTCCTTATCTCAGTCCCTCACGGCCTCGCAATTTACCTTTTTATCTCTATTTTTTTTTTATTTTTTATTATTATAATTTTTTTTGTGTTGGTGGGAGGACCGGGACCCCGTGACGTCATACAGCGAGGGTCTGGGAATTCTAGTTTAGATGTTGTTGTTGTTTTTGTTGTCTTTGTTGGCATTCTTTCCTACTTACTCAGATTGTTATTGTCATTGTTATCTTTTTTACATTCATCGTCGTCGATATTATTGTTGATTTTATAGATTTATTGATATGATTATTATTATTATTATTATTATCATTATTTATTTATTTATCTTATTTTATTTATTATTGTTATTATTATTATATTATTACTATTATTATGATTATTATTACTATCATTATTATCATTACTATCATTATCATTTTTATTATCATTATCATTTTTTTATATTATTATCATTATTATCATTATCATTATTATTATTATTATTATCATTATTATTATTATTATTGTTATTATCATTGTCATTATTATTATTATTATTACTATTATTATCATTATTATCATCATCATCATTATTATTATTATTACTATTGTTTTTATTATCATTATCACTATCAACATCCTTAGTCATATTTTGATTATTGTTATCGTCATAATCATTATCATTGATAATATCAGTATTATCATTATCATTATGAAAATTATAATACTAATGATAATAGTGATAGTAAGGATTATGATAATGATGAGTATGATGATAATAATGATAATAATGATAATAATAATAATAACATTAATATAATAATAATAATGATAGTAATGATAATAGTAATAATAATAATGATAAAAATTGTAATAATAATGATAATAACAACAATAATTATAATGATAATGATAACCATCATCATTATCATTATTATTACTATAAGCATTTTTGTTATTATCAATGTTATTATTGTTGTTGTTGTTATTACCATCATTATATCATAATTTTCATTATAATTATTATTGTTTGTATCATCAGTATTATGGTTATCATAGTCATTATCATTATTTTCATAATTTCTAATAACTATCATAATTATCATTATTATTGTCATTATCATCATTACTATCATGATATTCATCCTTGCTAGAACTATCATCATTTGCAACATCGTCAATATTACCATACTTGCAAAAAGAGACAAATTAAGAGATAGGGTGATATTGTCTTTGAATTATATTGATTGAAAGATGTTGACTAACAATCAGCTGATGTAATAAGCTGTTGTTGGTCCTTGTTATGATTCACTTGTTGTTGTTTTGTCTTTTGTTTTTCCTATATTTATCGATCATTTTGTCAATTGGTTGTATCGTTGGTTTAATGTGTGTAGCAAATTGCAATTAATAAAGAAATAACAAAATCAAAAATGATTGTAATCATCAATCAAAAGTATTGTTTGTAATTGTTTTTTTTTATTTACCGGGAATTTTTTGTCACAACTTGTTTGCATATGACCAGTTGGACATTATTGGTATTTATTGGCCTAATCACCACGTCATTGCCAGGCTGTGACGTGATGAAACGGGACAGCTGTCATGAACATTTATGAATGAATGGCATCTTGTAAGGGAATGGAGAGAAGGGAGAAGGAAGGAGGAGAAGAAAGGGAGAAGGGGAGAGAGAAAGGGAACAGAAGGGCGAGGAGGAAAGAAGAAAAGTGGAAGAGAAAAAGGGAAAGAGAGGAGAGAGGAGAGAAGAGAGACGAGGGGGAAGGTGGCGGTAGAAGACGAAAGGTGAAAAGGGAAGAAGGGAGGAGGAGGAGAGGCGTTGGGGCCGGGGGAGAGGAAGGGGTGGAAGCGAGAATCAAGAGGAAGGGGTAAGGGTGTATGGAGAGGAAGAAGAGGGGCTGGGAGAGGAGATAACAAGAGACGCAGCAGGAAGGGGTGGGTGGGGGGGCAGAAGGTTATGAAGAAAGGAATGGAGAGGTGAAGGGGAAAGAGGGGAGGAGGGGGGGGGAAAGGAAGGGGAGAGAAGGGAGAGGAGAAGGAGAAAGGGAGAAAAGTGGAAGGGGTAGGAGGGGGAGAGGAGGGAAAGTGAAGGGGGAGAGGGGAGGTGAGGGAGAGGGGAGGGAGAGAGGGGGAAGAGTAGAGGGAGAGGAGGGGGAGAGGAGGGAAAGAGGAGGGAGAAGGGAGGGAGAGAGGGGGAAGAGTGGAGGGCGGAGGAGGGTGAGAAGAGAAAAAAGAGGAGGGGGAAGGAGGGGAAGGGAGGGGGAGGGGAGGTGAGGGGGAGATGAGATGAGGAGGAGGAGAAGGAGAAAAGGGAAAAAGCAGGGGGAAAGGAAGGAGGGAGTTGAGGGGTGAGGAGGTGAAGGAGGAGAAAAGAGGAGGGGGAAGGAGGGGAAGTGGGGGAGGAGGGGAGGTTAGGGGGAGGGGAGAAAGGAAGGGGCGCGATACATCACGAACGTCACGAAACATCCAGATCTTGTCGCGGGTCAGCCTGAAGGGGGGGGGGGGAAGGGAGGGGGGGGGATGTTAGGGGGAGGGGAGTGGGGGGGGGTTAGGTCAATCGGAGGAGGGGGTCAAAAGGGTATAAGGGGGAAGGGGGGGGAGAGGAAAAGGGGCGAGGAAGAGGAGGAAGAGCAGGAGGAGGAGGAGGAAGTGGAGGAGTTAGGGTCCAGTGGGGGAGGTGGGGAAGGGTACGGGGACATGGGGGGGGATGGAAGGACATTTTTTCCCCAACGGATAAAATCTGAAATGGAATAGTACTGATGGAGTAGAAAAAAGGAAGAAGAAGGAGGGAAGAAGAAGCATGATAACAAAAAAAAAGAAAAAGAAAAGAAGTAAAACAAAACAAAGAAAACGAAAAAAAGAAGAAACAGAAAACGAAGAAAGAAAATTAGATTATGTAAAAAAAAAAATAATAACGAAAAAAGACACGAAAAGGAAAGGCAAAGGCGCACATACGCGGTATGTCCTTCAGAGATGACTAAGTATGAGATTCTTCCTCGCTGATTCCCTTCGCCAGGACGCCCACGGGAGTGTCATGGGTCGTCCTGGAACCTACCTGTCCGCGCCCCGTCTCTGATAATGAATGTCTGATGCTCTTTTTTTTTTTTTTTTTTTTTATGAAGTTTTTTAAGGTTGTTTACTGGGATTTTTTTGTTGTTGTTGATTTTAGTTGTATGTTTTTTGGCTTTAATTTATCTTATATATATATTTTTTTAAATCAATTTGTCTTATTATTTTTTTTTTTTGCTATTTTTTTTTTTTTTTCTTATGTAGGTTATCCTGGATGTTTACTGATCTTGCGTGACACTCTCCCCTCCCTTCCCCTCTTTTTTATCATCTTCCCTCCCCCTCTTTTGCCTATCTACTCGTACACTTTCCCCTCATTCTCACCCTTTTCTCCCCTTAAACCCTCCTATCCTTCCCTTCCTCCCCCTTCCTCTCTACCCCCCTTTCTCCCTCTAACTCCTATTCTCACACCATTACCCTCTTTACCCATATTCCCACTTTCCGACATCTCCTTCCTTCCCCTTTCCTACTGTTATCCCTCCCCCTTCCCACTTCCTGCCCCTTCTCCTCCCTCTCCTCTTCCTTTCCCCTTTCCTCCTGTTTTTCTCCCTCCACCTTTCCCCTCTCCCCCCTTCCTTCCTCTCCCCTCTCCCCCGCCTTCCTCTCCTTCTCCCCCTTTTCTCTCCCTTCTCCCTCTTCCCCTTCCTATCCTTCCTTTCTATCCCCTCTCCGCCCTCCTTCCTCTACCCTCTCCCTCTTCCTTCTCCCTCCTCCCTTACTCTCCCCCATCATTCCTTCCCTTCCTCTCCCGTCAACTCCCTCTCCTTCCTCTCCCTCTCCTCCCCGCTTCCCCCTCTACCTCCTATCACTCGCCCCCTCCTCCCTCTTCCCCCTATCACCTCCTCACCTCATCTCCCACGACCGCTCTTGAAGGGTCAAAAAATTCCGTCTGGAAATGTTTCTAGCGTAAGTGTGTTCAGGTGCTCCATCAATCCCGCCCTCCCCCCTCCCCCCCTTCTGTCCCTCTCCTAGCCCACACCCTGCCATTCCTATCCCTCTTCCCCTCCCCTCTCACCCTCCTCTCTCCTTATATTTTTCTTCTTTTTATTTAATTCTTATTTTGTCTTTCTTTTTCTCTTTATACTCCTCGTCTTCTTTATTTTCATTTTATTTATTTTGTTTCTCTTATTTTGAATCCTTTAGCCCCCCCCCCTTCCCCTCCTCCCACTCCACTGACCTTCGTCGTCACAACCTCCCCCTTCTCCTAATTCTGACCCTCCCCTCCCCTCTTACCTCCCCCACCCCCTACCCCACCCCGCCCAACTACGTGGTCACATACCGGCCGAGTGTATCCCACATAGACCAGGACAGTGTCAATACCTCCCTCCCCTTCCCCTCCCCTCCCCTCAACCTTTCTCCCCCTTCCCCCACTCCTCCTTTCTCCATCAGAGTCATCCTCCCCACTTACGCCCCTCCTCCCCTCTCCCCACCTCGAAGGAGCCTCCGTCCTCCCGTTACCCCCCTCCTCCCCTTCCTCTCCCCGCCCCTGACAGTTGTCCATCTACTTCTTACCCCCCTCCCCCTCCTTTGTTACCCGCTCTCTGTCTTCTGTTTTTGGTTTTGCTTTTTTTCTTCTTTTTATCTGTTCTAATGGTCAAGCTCTTCTCACCC
>NW_028235762.1:0-10325 GCF_977035675.1 Penaeus japonicus | reverse complement strand
AACAAAAGAGGAAGAACAAGAAATATAGTCATAATCATTGTTGATAGAATCATGTATCGATCAAAGTAAAAATGTAAATGAGAATCAAGTAGAGCAAGAAAAAGAAGAAAGAGGAATAGAGGCATCATCATTGGTAATAGAATCATGTATCGATCAAAGTAAACCTGTAAATGAGACTCAAGTAGAGCAAAAGAAAGAAGAAAAAGGAATAGAGACATCATCACCAATAACAGAACCAAAGGCCTCGAAAAAATTATCCTCAACAAGAAGAAAAATTACCGGTCAAAGTAAACATATATACAAGATACGTACGGAAAAAATAAAAAAAGCAAAGGAGAAACGACTAGAATCAGTAAGAAAAAGATTATCCTCAACAAAAAGAAAAAATACCTATCAAAGTCAACATCTGCACGAGACACAAAATGTATGTAGGGAAAAAAGAAAAAAAAAAGCAAAGGAGAAACGACTAGAATCAGTAAGAAATATCCATCAAAGTGAACACTCAAAAGAGACTCAAGTAGAACAAATAAAAGATGAAGAAAAAGAAGTAGAGGCAATATCACCGGTAATAATAGAACAAAAAGAAGAAGAAAAAGGAATAGAGACATCATCACCAATAACAGAACCAAAATCCTCGAAAAGATTATCCTCAACAAAAAGAAAAAATACCGATCAAAGTCAACATCTGCACGAGACACAAAATGTATGTAGGGAAAAAAGAAAAAAAAAAAGCAAAGGAGAAACGACCAGAATCAGTAAAAAATATCCATCAAAGTGAAACTAAATCTCAAAAAAGGAAAAAACCAAAACAACAAAGAGACGATAACGAAACAGAGGTAGTGTCATTAGTAAAAAAAAGAAATACCAGTCAAAGTAAACTCCTGGAAAAGATACAGATTGAAGAAATAGGAAAAAAAGAAAAAGAAGAAGGGGCAGCAATACCAGTAGAATCTATATGGCAAGGGTTTTACAGTCTCAAAAAATATGTTTCATTATATACCAACACTAAAGATACAGGAGGAATAGTCTGTACTTATGATAATGTTTTTACGAATATCGATTCTTATACCAATCCCGGTCTGGTTAAAATAAATATTGAAAAAATAACACCCCAACTTGTACAGCATATGCATATTAATAGTGATACTGAACAAAGTAATTCAGCAATTGACGCTATCGCTCAGTATTTATTCAATTATCTAGAAGATGAATGTTATATTAAAGAGCATTATGGTAAATTATACGATATAGATATCACTTCAAACATTATTGAAATGATTGGTAATTCATTTGTTTGGAAGAGTATATTCTTGTTTTATATCATTATAAAATACCACAAGTTGTATAATATAGAAAATGAATCTATTTTAGATATTGTTAATAGATTGAGTAAGGATCATGCTTCTATAAATCAAAAATGCACCAATCTATTGAGTATGTTGAAGAATGATGATCTCATAACTGATGATGATTCCAGATATTCTTTTCTATGCAACTGTATACTAAATCAACACTACCAAGAGCTATATGGTTTTGACAAAGATGTGATTCCAGTGAGATGTCCAATCTTTGCACGCGATAGTCAACATAATATCATGATTCGTGTTAAAAATTCTTTTAATTGTGCGTACTCATGTAGGCATTCATTATTATATAATCCTAATTTGTTATTTTTTAAAATTGTTGATGATAATAATTATCTATTTACTTATTCAGACGGAGCAATAGATTACATTATAACGATATTGATAACTTTCGGGATCAATGGAAAAATCATAGACGTAAAGAAAATTAATTTTGGTGTTTTTAAAACATATGTATCTGATTTAAATGTCTCACCTTCTACGAATACAGTAATACGACAAGTTATAGATAATATAAATTTGGAAATGGTAGGTTTATCAAGATTTGATTCTGATGACAACTTTAGGTTTTCTACATTTACCCCTTTAGTTCATTGGACACCGCCTTTAGATAGAACCAATATTCAATGTTTTAATCCCCTTTTAAGAAAATATGGTATTAATAATGATGATTACACTAATCAACTATTCCCTTTCCAGATTATCACTCATAATATCCATAAATATTCAAAAATGATATGTAAAAACTTTTCACAACAAATTCGAGATTGTAATATTGAAGTGAAAGAAAATCCAATAACCAAGTATAATTATGAATTAAAACATATATTTGAAAAGTTATTACTAATAAGAGGGTCAAGATCTATAAAATCTGGCTTTATCCCTATTTTATCCGAAGATAGGTTAATGGGCTATTTTTTAATGACAGGTACATGTCACAATCTTTCGAGATATTTTTTTTCAGATATAAAATCATGTATTGTTAATCAAAAGTTAAAAAAAAATCTCAAGGATATCCCTTCTCCCATATTAGTTGATCCGTCTATTGACGAGGTGTGGTATTTAACGAAATTAGCTACCTCGTATATTAAAGATGTAATAGGTCATCTCTATAATCAAAATATCATAAGAAATAAGACAACTTTAATGTCATTATTTAATGATGACCTTTTAAATTTTGATAATATCTTTTCTGCTAATGGCTTGGGTCCTGATTTTGATATTGAAAAATTTTATGTTTTTTTCCAAAAATGTAATGAACATATAAAGAACGATGAACTTAAATCGAGAATGAATGATATTCAGATACTAATTCAGCAGAAATATATACCGGATATATCAACTAATATTGATGATATGTTAAATGATCTACAATCCGTATTTACAAACAATAATAATACACTAGAAACAAATATTAATATTATAGCTAATACTTTTTTATCACTACGTTATTTAACTAATCTACCTCATACGATAGAATGTTGTGGTAGAGATACAAATTCAAATAATTTAAATACACCCTATTGTAACGAATATAATATGCTCAATTTATTTCAAATATATTTGCATTCGTTTTTCCTTGAGTTGTGGTGTTGTCTTCAAAATGTCTTGACCGTCCATGAAAAACTAACAATAACAAATTTTAAAATTATATCGCTTACATTTTATTTGTACGCTTCGTCTCTAAGAGAATTACTAACAATATATTCGTCATCTTATCTTTTTTCTTTCCACTACCAATGGGGTTATGGTCTATTGGATATGACATGTAAAGTCTCGTGCTTGGTTACTAACCATTTACAATATCTGGCTTCCGTAATAGATGTTAATGATCATATATTACTTAATCGTGCCAATACCGATATTATAGAAAATGTAGCTGGTGTCTTAGGTATGTTTCCTTTTTTCATTAAGGATGATTATTGTATCGAGTTACAGATGAAGAATAAAGCAGAAATGAAGAATAGAATATTGGATAATGATGATTCGATATCATTAATCGAAAATCCACTCAAGAATGTAACACCTAAATCGATTTATGAATTATTTTTCTGTAATGAAAAAATTCAGTATGAATACATTAATGTTTGGAGTGGAAAAAAATACTTGAGATCTTTTGAAGAAGAAGAATTGTTTGATAACAATAAACAAAGTACACCAATATTTATAGAGAGACATCGAAATCTTTTTGGTGAAATTAATAAAAATGAAATAAATAACAAACCATGGGAAATACAGTACAATATAATATTGGATATAAAGATGAAATGGGGAGATGGTATTCTAAAAGACATTAAGAAACTTATTGATGATGAAACGGGTATTAATGATAGTAGTTTTGATGAGTCGACCAATAATGATTTAATGATGATACCATTCGATCATAATGATACAAGCTATAATATTCTCCCTGAAATATTGAATATTGATAATTATTACTTATATCTTACTAAAATAGTAGAAACAGTGCACAGTACTTATATATATGATTCCAGTAAATGTATTGAAATGATTATCAATATTACACAAGAAGTTCTAGAGAGAAAATGGAAAGATGAGAACACATTTAACACATGTATGAGACATATGAGTGAATTTCCTAGGGAGGATATATCATTCACAGGGCAATATGCACAATATATTATTGTGTTAATGAAAAGTTTATCCGAATTACTTCAAGATGTAAAAAGATACCTAACATTTGATAATATTAATAATTGTCTTTATATTAATGAAAATTTGAAAAATAATATTATGGGAAATTACATAAGAAAAATTAATACTACAAATTTACATCAGCCTATAATCTTTACAGTAAGACAAGATGAGCAATCATGCTCACCCCAAAATATAACAACATACCCAATATCAATCGAACATATGGTAATAGACTCTGAAGTATCGCCTAAATCACAAGAACAAGATATGGAAACACTACCTATTATAGAAAAAGATGTAAATGTCTCAATGGCCAATGATACAGTACATTCTATAGAATATCAACAGGAGAAACAACACCCGATGGAAGTAGCATCAAATATAGAAGAAGAAAATGAACTAAAACAATATAAGAAAATTGTGACTAATCGGATGAATGGTGTTAAAGAAAAGATGGACAATAATAATAACAGATTACTATTCGAATATGAAGAGGTAATGACAAGACAAAAGAAAATAAATGAAATACTGTCCGAAATAAAAAAAATGGTGAAAAGGGATGAATTAGAAAAGGGTGATAAGGACATTTTTAACTATTGGGATATGGGAAAAAGAAGATGTTACCTCTATTCGATACAGACTATGAGAGATATCCTCTTCAATAAACACTCAGGGTATGTAAAAAAAACGGAATATAACAAGGAGTTAGAGATAATATCATCTAATATTTTACAAATCGATAAAAAAAAAGTAATGATGGAAAAATCAATTAGAAAAGTGAATGGATACCTAGAACATTTGGTAAAACATTTTAATGGTATTGATAAAATATCAGATGATATAAAGACGAAGCATGATAATTTGGATAAAGAAATCAAAGAAATTAAGGATAAGGCAATGGTGATTAATAATAGTTTCAATGCATTTTATGATCAAGTATTAGATAGTATATCAAATATAGAACAAAACAGGGTACTAAAGAATGATTTTGATAAAATGAAAGAAAGTATAAATGATTTAGAGGGACATATATTAAATACAGAAAAAGAAATTAAACAATTAAAAATTACGGATGCTGAAATAAATGATGAAGATCAACTACTTGAAAAAAAAGACATTATTAACAATATAACTAATCATATAAATAAGCAAATACAAGAAATGAATCAAAATAAAGATGAAGTAATTCTGATATATAATGAGTCTATGGATATTCTAAATGGACTCGATCACATGAAATCAGTAAAACCAGTAATAAGTAGTGGACCAGAATTATCCGCGTCGAGAATTGCTACAAATGAGAAAATAACTGCTAATACCATTACCTCCTCGGATCAATCCGTCAACACACAAATTGTTCCGACATCAACAGACAGTGTTGACACACCGAATTCGGACAATACGATGCCTGGAACAAATGATGATAAAAGCAAACAAACTGTTCCGACATCAATAAACAATGTTGAAATGTCGAATTCGGACAATACGATGCCTGGAACAAATGATAATACAGGCGGTGACCCGGGCTCGCTCTCGATTCAACACGTTCCACATGTCCAATTGGCTAATCCGACCTCGGATCAATCCGTCAACACACAAACTGTTCCGACATTAACAAACAGTGATGACACATCGAATTCGGACAATACGATGCCTGAAACAAATGATGATAAAAGCAAACAAACTGTTCCGACATCAACAGACAGTGATGACACATCGAATTCGGACAATACGATGCCTGAAACAAATGATGATAAAAGCAAACAAACTGTTCCGACATCAACAGACAGTGATGACACATCGAATTCGGACAATACGATGCCTGGAACACATGATGATAAAAGCAAACAAACTGTTCCGACATCAACAGACAGTGATGACACATCGAATTCGGACAATACGATGCCTGAAACAAATGATGATAAAAGCAAACAAACTGTTCCGACATCAACAGACAGTGATGACACACCGAATTCGGACAATACGGTATCTGGAACACATGATAATACAGGCGGTAACCTGAGCTCGTCCTCGAATCAACACGTTACACATGACCAATTAGCTAATCCGACCTCGGATCAATCCGTCAACACACAAACTGTTCTGATATCAACAAACAGTGATGACACACCGAATTCGGACAATACGGTATCTGGAACACATGATAATACAGGCGGTAACCTGAGCTCGCCCTCGAATCAACACGTTACACATGACCAATTGGCTGATCCGACCTCAAGTCAATCTGTAATCTTTACAGTAAGACAAGATGAGCAATCATGCTCACCCCAAAATATAACAACATACCCAATATCAATCGAACATATAGTAATAGACTCTGAAGTATCGCCTAAATCACAAGAACAAGATATGGAAACACTACTTATTATAGAAAAAGCTGTAAATGTCTCAATGGCCAATGATACAGTACATTCTATAGAATATCAACAGGAGAAACAACACCCGATGGAAGAAGCATCAAATATAGAAGTAAAAGAAAATGAACTAAAACAATATAAGAAAATTGTGACTAATCGGATGAATGGTGTTAAAGAAAAGATGGACAATAATAGTAACAGATTACAATTCGAATATGAAGAGGTAATGACAAGACAAAAGAAAATAAATGAAATACTGTCCGAAATAAAAAAAATGGTGAAAAGGGATGAATTAGAAAAGGGTGATAAGGACATTTTTAACTATTGGGATATGGGAAAAAGAATATATTACCTCTATTCGATACAGACTATGAGAGATATCCTCTTCAATAAACACTCAGGGTATGTAAAAAAAACGGAATATAACAAGGAGTTAGAGATAATATCATCTAATATTTTACAAATCGATAAAAAAAAAGTAATGATGAAAGAATCAATTAGTGAAGTGAATGAATACCTAGGATATTTGGTGAAACATTTTAATGATATTGATAAAATATCAGCTAATATAAAGACTAAGCGTGATAATTTGGATAAAGAAATCGAAGAAATTAAGGATAAGGCAATGGTGATTAATAATAGTTTCAATGCATTTTATGATCAAGTATTAGATAGTATATCAAATATAGAACAAAACAGGGTACTAAAGAATGATTTTGATAAAATGAAAGAAAGTATAAATGATTTAGAGGGAGATATATTAAATACAGAAAAAAAAATTAAACAATTAAAAATTACGGATGCTGAAATAAATGATGAAGATCAACTACTTGAAAAAAAAGACATTATTAACAATATAACTAATCATATAAATAAGCAAATACAAGAAATGAATCAAAATAAAGATGAAGTAATTCTGATATATAATGGGTCTATGAAAATTCTAAATGGACTCGATCACATGAAATCTTCTGATACGGGAACAATACCCAAACAAAATCAGGTAAAACCAGTAATAAGTAGTGGACCAAAATCATCCACGTCGAGAATTGCTACAAATGAAAAAATAACTGATAATACTATTACCTCCTCGGATCAATCCGTTGAAATGTCGAATTCGGACAATACGATATCTGGAACACACGATAATACAGGCGGTAACCTGAGCTCGCCCTCGAATCAACACGTTACACATGACCAATTGGCTAATCCGACCTCGGATCAAGTCTTCAACATACAAAATGTTCCGACATCAACAAACAATGTTGAAATGTCGAATTCGGACAATACGGTATCTGGAACACACGATAATACAGGCGGTAACCTGAGCTCGCCCTCGAATCAACACGTTACACATGACCAATTGGCTAATCCGACCTCGGATCAATCCGTCAACACACAAAATGTTCCGACATCAACAAACAGTGTTGACACACCGAATTCGGGTAATACGGTGTCTGGAACACATGGTGAAACAATCGGTAACTCGGACCCTATTATACAAGAAATTCTTAAAAGATACAATGGCATATATATGAAATATGGACATGATCTAAATGAATATCAAACCAATCTGAGTAATACCTTAAATGATTATAATAGTAAATTTTTCGATAAAACAATGAGTACGAATGATTTACAGAATCTCGATAGCTTATATGACAAATATCTTGTACCAGATATCTTACTAAACGTATACGGATTAATACCTATTGAGTCACAACATGTTACTGAATATCGCGAATATCAAAAATTAACAAATAAGAATAAAGAAATTGAAAAACAGTTAGATACAGTACATAAAGAATTTTCAAATGAATTTAATAATATGTTATTTAATACATGGCAAATGATAAACAATGTTGTCACTAATTATAAGGAACAAGTTCACTCTTTATATAGTTGTCGTAAAAGGGAACTTTCAAGTATATCAGGTGTTGGTGTTAATAAACAATATACAAATGATATCAAGTCAGACAATAACGAAGAAACAATGGATTTTACTACATCAATCCCTGAGAATATAAGAGCGAATACGACTACATCACACAATGAGGAAGAAAAAATGGAGTACACTACAACGGACCAGGAAAAAGTCAATGAACCACCTCTTATCATAGATCCTACATTGTTAATCCAATATACTAATATGGTAACATGTAATGTATTGAATAATGATACTACTGACGAATCAAACATTAATATAAATTTATATGGGGACTCAAACTCGAACAATGATCAAACATTTAATAATTATACACCTTCAAATAGTAAACAGTACAAATATGTCGATATGAAAAAAATACCAGAATATTTAAAAATATTATATCACCAGAGAGAAATAGAATATCTCCATCCATTACATTTTACAACACTATCTCTTAGTTCGGATGCACATTATTCTTCCCTTGTACAAAATTTACCCATAAGAGAAAAAGAAGCCAATGAAACATTATGTAACGTTAAAGCTTCGCTAAATCCACAAATGAAAGATAAAAATTCTTTACTCATATTATATAATGAAACGACCGTAAACAAGGTCGCCATAATTCTTTACCATGCATTGAGAAGATGTCTACTCGATGCTCTTTATGCGGACCCTGGTGCTCACTCGATTATAGAAAACGTATTGGTTACAAAGGATCAACAAAACTTGGACACTGACATTAAAAATAATAAAAATTCACCTCCAGAACTAATGAATGCGCTAATAACGAATTGTATCTATCATGATACAGATATGGTGTCATTTATAATTACTATGATGATAGACACCTATGCAACAATTAAAGAATATACTAATATTAGAGATATATTTGACCTTACCGTAATAGGTTTAATCACGATTGTTGAAAAATTGTGGTATCGATATTTCGATTCAGTTGGCTCTGGAGGGATACCTATGAGACGAGAAGCAATGATGATGGCAAATCGAATCCTCGAATTAATATTCGGTAGTCTCGTATTAAAAGCTCCATCGACTTGTATATGGAAGAGACGTAGAATATGTTATCAACTTCCATTCTTATCTGTGATGATAGAATGTATTGATCAATTTCTAATAGTGGTGGACAATAGAGCGGTTCATCTAAGAAAAATATTAAATGAACACAATCTTTCCAATAAAAAAATGTATAATTTAGAATCACAACAAAAAACCCTTTACGATTACGAGGCTCTCGATAACCTTCTCAATAATTTGATTCGAGTCACCAGAAATGCAAGAGACTTATTCTTAGCAATGTTTCATAACATTTTCTTGTATCTGTGTTCTTATTCCGGTAACTCGAATCTCGACATTGGTGATGATAAACAATTTAGTGTTATCATAGAAAAAAATAGTATAAAAGATATTATACCTTTGCAGATATCACTAAAAGATATCGTTGAATCAAAGTCAACTTCCTATACTACTCAGGCTAATATTATATCAAAACACGTAGCAATTTCAATGACAGCTAATGTCCCATCTGTATTCTTAGAAACACCGGAATTTATATGGGCTATGAGTTATAATAAAATGAATTTGAATTCAAACGATATGAATAAATCTTTATGCCTATCGAAATCTTCGCATGTTAAACATGTTGAGAGTTCTACATATCGAAAATTTAGATGTTTGTTTATCGCAGAACATATAAAGACGATAACAGGTACAACTGATGATCAAAATAAGCGATTAGAAATTACTCATTTAGCTCTTATACCAATGTCTCCGATTTCTATTAATTTTAATTATAATATTAGGGGTGTTTCATTGTCGGATATGAGTTCTCCCAATATGAACGTTAATGAAAGAGTTGATAATGATAACAAAGATCTTTCTTCTTCTTCTTTTCGATATAAGAATTATCCACTCATACAAAAGGAGCTAATAGCGAAACATGTATCTTTAACTTTAACGAATATAGACGGTGTGTCTACA
>NW_028235761.1:10000-13696 GCF_977035675.1 Penaeus japonicus | reverse complement strand
AGTTGTCCCAAATTTGGTTGCCAGATGAAAAGATACACTCTTTTTGTGTGTGTTACTGAAAATTGAAAGGAATACATTTTTCGCATTTGATTTTTGGTAGTATAAAGCAATAGAACACAAACTCATACCATGTTTTCTGTTATATAATATTTTATGACATTGCTAATCTACTGCAAACAAATTATGATTACTCATCACAAGGTTCAAATGACAATGCAAAATTGTACAGAAAATACATTTTTTAGAAGACATATAAGGAAATTGGCAAAAAGTTTATTCTATGATTAGAGATATTATTTTTATACCCCTCAGCCCAATATTTAGAGAAAAAAAAATGTTTTGTAGATCTAGACCTTGCAAAGTTCCAGCCATGAATTCCATGACCAGCCATGAATTCCATGACCAGCCATGAATTCCATGAATCAGTAAAATTAGGAGGATGTTGCCAAGTATCTATATTCTAAATTATTTTTTTTTTATCAGATTAGATTAGATGTGTTTTCACACATCTAATGATTTATCATTATGACAAAAAAAGGGTACCACTAGCATAGTCCACTATATTTGTTAAAATATGTCATATAATGATAGTTTACACCTATGGAATCTATATTCACTCCTGCCCCCTCTCCAATTACCTTAAAAGAAAAAAAATTATACATACAAATGCGCGCACATGCACGCACACACACACGCACACACATGCACGCACACGCACGCACACGCACACGCACACACAAACAAACACAAACACACACACAAATGAACAGACACATACACACATCCTGGATATTTTGGTTTCATGCTTTAGTGTTATACTTAGAATGTTAGACTTTAATATAATAATTATATATTATATATATATATATATATATTATATATATATATATATCAATAATGCTACATTATATTTATATTCTATTTATATAAAACTATCTATATATATTATATATTATAAATATATTATATTATTATTATATATAAATGTTAATTATATATAAATCCTCTATATACATATATATATATAATATATATTATATATATATATATATATATTATATCTAAACTTTATATATATATATATATATATATATTTATATATATAAATATATATATATATATAATATATATATAAAATTATATATAATTATATATAAATATTAATAATTATGTATAAATTTATTTAAAATATAATATCCATATGATATATAATAGTTATACATATACCCAAAAAATTACCTATCCGATATTATATACACATAAATATCCATATAAGACTATAAATAAATACCACCTATATATACCTATATATATATCTATATCATATATATATATAAATATAATATATATATCAAATATTATCCATAAATAATATCTCTAACATTATGAATATATCTTTTAATGAAAAACACACAAATCATATAAATATCTATTTCACTCTATATTATTTATTATATATATAATATATCTAAAAAATATCTATATATATATATATATTATGTCTTATATAATGTATTCCTGAAGACGGGGTATGGTATCAGGGTGGTAAAATAATAGTTCATGGTATGTTAGAAACAGACAGAAAATATTTCTTTAATTTTTTTTTCCTTTTTTTTTTTTTACATGGTTTAACAACCCTGCGGAAATACAGAGATGCTTCACAGAGGCGCAAGCGCGCCCTGTACAGACGAAAAACATGGAGATATCCACGCCAACAGTCGTGGAACACAAAGTACATGTTACTTATAATAAGGCTACCAAGTCCTTTGAAGGAATCCCCAATGCATGGAAAAGCTCAATTGAGAAAGCATTAAGGTAAGACTTCTCAAGACCTGTGTTTTTAAATGCCACTAATTGTAGAGAAAGTCTCATTTGCTTGTAAGAATATTTACAAGAATATAATCTATGAATTTTTTTTTTTAATGAAATCAATTGTACAGTTATGAAATAATATGGGCTATTGCATGCACTTGTATTCATGAATTAGATTTTCTTCCAAAACCTCTTTCCTTTAACACTCTCTTTCTCTCTCTCTAGTTCTCTCTCTCTAGTTCTCTCTCTCTAGTTCTCTCTCTCTAGTTCTCTCTCGCTCTAGTTCTCTCGCTCTAGTTCTCTCTCTCTCTCTCTCTCTCTCTCTCTCAGCTCTTAATTCTCTCTGTTTCTCACCCTCCTCCCTTCCCCTGCGCCCTCCCTGCTTTCTGCCCTTCCCCATCCCTCCCTATCCCTCTTTTCTCTCTCCTTACTCTTTCTTCTCTCTCTCTCCTCAATCTCTCTCTCTCCTCTTTCTCTCTCTCTCATTATCTTCTCTCTCCTACTTTCCTTTCACTCATCATCTCTCTCTCCTCTTTCTCTCTCCTCTCTCTCTTTCTACTCTACTCACCTACTTTCTTCACTCTCTCGCCCTTTCTCTCCTCTCTCTCTCTATCTCTCTCTCGCTCTCTTTCATCTCTCTCTCCTCTTTCTCTTCTCTCCTCTTTTCTCTCTCTTCCTCTTGCTCTCTCTATTATTCCTCCTTCCATCTCTTCCTCTTGCTCTCTCTTCCTCAAGCTCTCTCTCTCCTCCTTGATCTCTCTCTCCTCTTGTCTCTCTCTCTCTCCTCATTCTCTCTCTATCCTCTTTCTCTCTCTCTCTCTTTCTCTCTCTTCTCCTCTTTCTGCTCCTCTTCTCTCTCTCTTTCTCTCTCCTCTTTCTCTCTCTCTTTCTATTCCTCTCTCTCTTCTCTCTCTCTACTCTCTCACACTCTCTCTCTCTCTCTTCTTTCTCCTCTTCTCTTCTCTCTCTTCTCTCTCTATCTCCTCTCTCTCTCTCCTCTCTCTCTCCTCTCTTCTACTCTTATCTCTCTCTCTCTCTCTCTCCTCACTCAACTCTCTCTCTCTCCTCTTCACACTCTTCTCTCTCATTCTCTTCTCTTCCTATTGCTCTCTCTCTCTGCTTCTTCTCTCATCTCTCTCTATTGCTTCTCCTCTCATCCTTCTACACTTTGTCTCTCTCATCTCCTCGTGTTCTGCTCTCTCTTTGCTATCTCATCTCTTGGCTCTCTTCTTCTCTCTCTCTCCTCTCTCTTGCTCTACTCTCTCTCTCTCCTCTCTTGCTCTCTCTCTTACTCTCTCTCTCTTTCTCCTCACATCTCATTTTAGTCTCTATCTCCACACTTCTCTAGTCTCTCTCGTCCAATCTACACTCTTAACTAATCTCTCGTCATCCTCTCTCTCTCTCTTCTCTCTCTCTCTCTCTCTCTACTCTCATTCTCTCTACCCTCCCTCTCTCTCTCTCCCCCTTTCCCCATTAATACTCCCCTCTCCCCCTCATCACTCTCTCACTCCACTTCTCTACTCTCACTTCACTTCTCTACTCTACTCTCTCACTCTTCTCACATCACTCTCTTCTACTTCTCTCTCTCTCTCTCTCTCTCATCTTCTCTCTCTCTTCTCTCTCTCTACTCTCTCTCTTCCCCTTCTCTCTCTCTCAAACAACACATCTGCCTAATTCTCTACCACAACTCATCCTTCTCTCTCTCTCTACTCCTTCTCCCTCTCTCTGTCCGTTCTCTCTCCATCTCCTCTCCGCACTCTCTCTTCAATCTTCTCTCTCTCTACATCTTCCCCTCTTCCCTATACACTTCTCCCTCTCTCTCTCTCTCTCTCACTCTCTCTCTTCTCACACATTCTCTCTCATAACATCACACAAAAACTACTC
>NW_028235761.1:0-7500 GCF_977035675.1 Penaeus japonicus | reverse complement strand
GACACACACCTGTAATATAGATACAATAAGATGAACAAAATCCACGCATGCACTGCACATGCACACTAACGCACATAGTGGCAAGCATAGTACACTATGCACAATCGCAACATCGCACACGCACGTGCACGTAGGGCGGAGAAATGGAGTGAGAGAAAGAGAGAGCTAGCGTAAGTGAGTAGAGGAAAGAGCGAGAAGGAGAGAGGATGATGAGGCACAGAAGTAGAGAAGTGAGAAGGATGTGAAGATGAGAGGATGTAGCAAGGATGAGCGGGAGGAGTGAGGAGAGAGAGAAAGAAAGAGAGGAGAGGAGAGAGGACATGAGGAATGTGGTATAGTAGAATGTAAGAGAGAGGGGAGAGAGATAAAGAGAGGAGAGAGAAGAAAGAAGAGAGAGAGAAAGAGAGATGGGAGAGAGAGAGAGAAAGGGAGATGAGAGTGAGAGAGAGGAAGAGAGAGAGATGGGAGAGAGAGAAATAAAGAGAGGAGAATGAGAAAGAGAAAGGGGTGAGAGAGAGAAAGAGAGAGGGGAGAGAAAAAGAGAGAGGAGAGAAAAAGAGAGAGGGGAGAGAGAGAAAGAGAGAGAGAAGGGAGAGAGAGAGAGAAGGAGGAGAGAAGCCAGGAGAGTGATAGAGATATTGTGAGTAAGGAAGAGAGAGAGAGAAAGAGAGATGGGAGAGAGAGAGAAAGAGAGATGGGGGAGAGAGAGAGAAAGAGAGATGGGAGAGAGAGGGAAGAGAGAGAGGTTATCTCTATTTGAGAAAGATGGTAGAATGCAGTAATGCATTTAACCCATTCACACTGGGGCCGTTCCGGCTTTGCACGGTTGCAATATCGAGGTTCTCAAACGCATAATCCTAACGCCTCAAGATTCTCGGATGCACAAGCCGCGAGCCTGGGCTGCCTGCTCGCTCAACCCAAGCGGGGTATTGCCACGCATAGTTGTTCCGGGAAGTCTAGTGATGCCATAAACCACATAACTGTTTCGCATCACATCAACCGGCTTCAATAGGTTAATATAGAAATACAAATTTTACCTCCTTGACCGGGACTCGAATGGTAGAATGCGTCACTGCATTCTACCATCTTTCTCACATAGATATGACCTCAGTAAACTGATTTGTGACTTGAATATCTATTCATTGCTGCCAAGTGCCCACGGGAATTGTCTGTAAAGCCTCGCTATCACTGCCCTGCATATAGGTAATTTCCATGATGGTTGTAAATCATCTGGTTAGACAATTCTTTTTGTGGGTCGCGTGGTCTATTGGATTAGCGGCCATGTCTGTCACTCTGACAGTTCTGGTTCAAGAAATTTGTATTTCTGTAACTGCATTCTACCATCTTTCTCACATATATACATATATACACACACACACATACATGCATATAAATATATATATATATATATATATATATATATATATATATATATTTATATATATTTATATATATTTATATATATATATAAATTATATATTTATATATATGTATATATATATATTATAATATATATATATACTATTTATATTTATATTAATATATATAATATAATATATATATATATTTATGTCTATATATATTTATATTATATATATATATATATATACTATATCTTTATATTTATCATGATATATGATATATGATATATGTATATATATACTAGATATATATAGTTATATAGATATATTCTATATATATTTTTTTCATATATATATTTATATTTATTGATATATGATATTTGATATATGATTTATGTATTTATATATATATATATATAATTTATTGATATATATATCATGATATATATATTATATGATTATGTGTAATATTTATATATTTATATTATTTATCATATATATATATATGATATTATGTTATTATATATATATATATATATATTTATATATATATATTATATATATATGGTTATATGATATTATATATAGACTATATATATATTATTTTATATATATGTATATGATTTCTGTATTTTATTTTATATATATATTTTTATATATTTATATTTATATATATATATGAGCATATGATATATGTATTTTATATATATTATATATATATATATATATATATACATATATATACATATATATATATATATATATATATATTATGTATATATTTATGTATATAATATATTATGTATATACTATTTTATATATATATTTATATTCTACTTATTATATATTATTTGATAATATGTTATATGATATCTAATGATATATGTATATTATATATAGTATATATATGATATATGATATTGATATATTATATAAGTATATATTTATTTTATATATATATTTATATATATATATATATATTTATATATCATATTTATGTTTTATTGATTTATGATATTATGATATATGATATAATGATATATGTATATTTGTATATATTATATATATATATTATATTTATATATTACGTATATTATATATGTATATATATATATTTATATATGATATATTTGATGTATATATGATATATATGAGTATGATATATGATATATGATATATGTCGTAATATATATTTATAGATATTTATATAGATATATATATTTATATATCATGCTGTATATATTTATCATATTTCATATATCATTTTTCATATATATATATATATATTTCTCTATATATTTATTTATTTATATATGATAATATGATATATGTATATATATTTATATTTATTTTTATTGCATTATTTATATATTATATAATATATCTATAGATATAGATGATATATGTAATATTTATATATTATATATATATATATATATATATTTATTATTTTTAATTATATATTTATATATGATAAATGATATATGATATATGACGACTCTATGTATATAAATATATATATATATATATATATATATATTTTGTTTATTAATTATTATATATATATATATATGATTTTTATGATATATTAATATATATTATATATATATGTTATAATGATATATGTATATATTATTTATTTATATACTTTATATTTATATATTATATATCTATATATTTATATATATATAATTTTCTAATATTATTATATATATAAGATAAATAGTTATATATGTATTTTTATATGTATATATATAGATATATATATGTATAAACACACACACACACACCTCATATTTATTTGTTTATGATTAATTTATTTATATATTTATATCAAATATATATATTATATATATATATATTTATATTCATTTATTATATATATAATAGTATATGCTTATATATTATAATATATGCTTATATATTGATATTTTTTATTTATGTTTATATGTTTTTTGTTTTTGTATTATTATATATTTTATATTATTATATATAATTATATATATATAAATATATTATATCATATTATTTTATATATATATATATGTGTGTGTGTGTGTGTGTGTGTGTGTGTCTTCTTTGTATTTAATGTAGCAAAGAGATATTGTATCTATTGTATATATTGTATTAACATTTTTGTTATGCCTGTGATATGCTGAAATTGAAGTAATAATTGTAAATTGATAATGTACCTCCATCATCTTAGGCTTTAGATATTATTATATCATATATAACTTCTAAATTTTCCGTGCTTCTTGTTTTAGGTACGTCGGAAACCCGGTACAAAAATGAGCAATGAGGAAGTCATGGAGAAACTGCGTGAAATATGCTCCCCCATAAAAGCAGAGTCAGTGTATGAAAAGGATTCTGAAATAGGAGAAATTGGTTCAGGGTGAGTATAGCTTCTTCACATTGCACATTTTACTTACTTGAGTTCTTCATGAAGAAAAATATTATTGAAAAATAATTTTCTTTGTTTGAAGTAATTATGATATCTATGGAAGTCCTATTTATTCCTATTTCTTTTTAGAATTATTGTCAAACTAATAATTGGTTTTGAGAATTCTTCAAGATGCTATGCTGTTATCTATAAAAAAAAATTTAAAAGTTATAATTAGATATTTTTATTGACTTATTTTATGTTTCCTTTAAATCCAGAGCATCTGGAACGGTTTTTGTAGCCAAGGAGAAGGCAACAGGCCGCAAAGTTGCTGTTAAAGATATTGACCTCGAGAAGCAACCAAAGAAGGAGTTGATTCTAACAGAGATTCAAGTCATGAAGGAGCTGCAGCATGAAAATCTAGTTAACTTTCTGGATGTCTTCCTGCAAGAAAATCACTTGTGGGTCAGTATCAATTTACAGATATGAAAACATGAAACAAATGGTTACATTTTTCTGTGGGAATAGATTTGCCGTGGCCTCAACTCAGTCACTAGTGCCGGCTGTACTGCGCCCTAATCAGGTTTTATATCAGAGTGAGGTAGTCACACACAACAATTCACAGAATTTTCAGATATTTGTTCCTAGATTAAAAGTAGATTTGAAACTCATGGGCCTGGAAATATATTTGGTGGCTTACATTATGCATTATAACTTTTGAAATAATCAAATTACTATGGAATAAAACATTGCAAAAATATTTGTATCAAATCATTCCCTAGAAAGGAATGATTATTCCACTTTTATTCTACTCAAATTCTATCTTAATCTGCGTATAAAAACAGATAGCCTACTGTTCAACTAACAAAAAATGCAACTCTCTAACTATTTAACTCCCATATGCCGACGGGGGGGAGGCACCTAACATGTCATCAAGTGCGGAGCGTATCTACAACACTTGTAGCACTGGCTAAAAATTAGAGGGACGGGGAAAGGGTTTTCTCCACCCTCTGGGTAGTGCAGACTAGCTCAAACAATATTTTTCCATAAATCTGTCATAAAATGCGAGTTTAGGCTGACCTTGGAATCCTATATCTCTGGAGGTAGTGCCGTTACAGCCATAATTCTTCATGACTATGTGCATGCTTCAACTGTGAGCAGATCTCTTAGGCCTAATCGGTGCCAACGTGTATGTCATGACACCCGTATGCAATGGGTTAATAATTTTACATGTAGATGGCTTCACCAGGGATGAGTCACTTAGGAATCAATTAGTATGCCTACCTAACCATGTCTGTTTACTCTAATCCTTGAATTGTCGGAAAATTTTATTTTATTTCTATTATTGTTTATATGATACTCTTTCTATTACCAATAGTAATAACAGTAGAAAAAAAATTTCCCCAAAGAATAAAGGTCAGGTAGGCATAGTAATTGACACCATGGTAACATCATGGGCAGTGCATGTATACTCGCCATCTGATTAATATAATGAAAATGTACCTGCTGACGCAGGGTGTGTTTCTATATGTATATGTATATGTATATGTATATGTATATGTTTATATATATATATATATATATATATATATTATATATATATATATATATATATATATATATATATCAATATATCAAATATATATAGAATATATATATAAACATCAAAAAACAAATATATACAAAAAAAATACAACAATATAGACATAACAATATACATATATATACATACTATATAAACACTACTTACGCTTTATTTCACACTATTTGTATTACATGTTTTGGTTTCTTAGTTTGTTACTTTATATATATAATATATATACTTATAATATATATTTAATATCATCAACAACTAATATATATAGCATTATACTATAAATAAATTATGAAATCAATAAATATTATATTATATTTAATTATATAAAATATGCTATTATATTATCCAACTCATCTTAACCATTCCCGAACGGGCCAGCGATAAGTGGCAAACACCCCTATGCCAGGCCTATTCCATATGTGCATCGGGAACTGTTCATCACACTGTGTGTGGTCTTTTTTTGCCTCCATTCGTCAGGGGCATTTAGCTGTGTCACAACGGGTGTTGACGCACCAATCATCATATTTTTTAAGCTACCACATATAATACAAGGTGATCTTAGTGGTAACAATTCATGGAAAGTACATTACAAATTCTGAATACCACATAAGCACATAATCATAACTTAAACTGGAGAATTTTTTACATTAATTTTCTATCACTTCAGCTTCTCACTTCTTTTAGGTGCTTTAGAAAACTGTCACACCACTCTGAGAGTTTGGGCTTTTTTTTAAGTTGAAACACTACAGCAATATGTGAAAATGCCAACCATGTTTTCAAATATCAAGCATATGAGGAAATTAAGTCGAGTATAAACTGCAATTACCTTTCTCTTTTGTGACAAAGTTATATAGGTTTTATACATTTTCAAAGATTTATTTCGGATTTAAACATATAATGGATAAATTTTTATGGTCAGGTTTATTTTATCAAGTATTTAAACTGTCATTAATCACAAACAATTTTATCAATAAAAATATCATTGAAGTCTGACACAAAATATTTGGTTCTTTTGTCACAGGTAGTCATGGAATTACTTGATGGTGGGCCCTTGACTGATGTGGTCACAGAAACAGTAATGAAGGAGACGCAGATTGCTGCTGTGTGTTACCATACGTTGCAGGGTATCAATTACCTCCACAAAAATGTAAGTAAATTAGAATTTGTGTATATATGGTGCACTACTTAAGAGTCATTTTTTTTATAGATAAGGCTTACCCTGTGGAAAAGAATCACTGATATTTCATTTTTTTGGTTTTGAGGTACCCAAGTGTGTGTATATTTTATAAGTTATAATGATAAATACTATAATGGAAATAGAATTAGTATAAAACCAAATAATATAATTTATGTGTCCCATTTTATTAAGGTACAGAAGTAAATCTTAATATTATTTCTTAAAAGTAGTATTGTTTGATTTGGTTTTTAGTGATATATTTGAATAAAACTAATCTGCTAAGCCCCGAAAAACCCAACGGGGGCCATTTTTCCTGTCAACCCACACAGTGACGGGTGTGTACACAATGTGTACCGTGCTTCAAAAGGCCCCAGGTAGGCCGGCGCACACCTGGTTGGTTAGATTGTGACCATTCCTATTCAATTGACTTATGGCCTAATAATTCGTAACTTCCCGGTACTGTTTGGACATGTCAAGGCTATAGAATTCCACCGTTGTCAACTTGAATGGTGGTTAAGTAAAGACCGAAATTCCGGGACTCTTGAACGCATAAGCCTGAGGCTTTGGGATTCTCGGCTGCACTGGCCACGAGCCAGCGTCCTCCCTACAATCCGGGGTGGACATAAATTAACGCATGTTCCCGGCGTGCGAGCCCAAAATAACCACTAGACACGTTGATCATCTATCAAGCACGTCGGTTTAACTTTTTAAATACAACAGTATATGATGTAAATGATGATGACATAGCCATGTAATCTTTATCAAAACCTAATTAACAATCTTTTTTTTCAGGGTGTCATTCATAGAGATATCAAATCAGACAACGTCCTTTTAGGTAAAGATGGATCTGTGAAGGTGACAGACTTCGGCTTTTGTGCTAATATTTCGGGAGATGAGAAGCGTCAGACTATGGTTGGGACACCTTACTGCGGAATTGCGCACTGCCCAAGGATTAAACTTTATTTTTGAACTCCTTTGTTGAAAA